>NW_010186416.1:0-4854 GCF_000695765.1 Mesitornis unicolor | reverse complement strand
CCCCCCCGCCTTTTTTGTTTTTAGTAGTTTTTATTCTGTTCTCTCTTTTTGAAAGAGTGGAAATTAAACTGCAAGTCTGAGCAGAAACTTCTCTTCACATATAAAATATCTGCCTATTTTCCCTAAGATTGCTGTCAATGCAAGGATGGAGCTTTGTCCTTTCTTTTCTTGTCCCATGTCTTTTGGAAAGAAGGACAAAAAGCAAAATTCAATGTTTGTGAAATCCAAATGCTAAGAAATATGGAGAAAAAATAGTTATTCTTAGGTATAATGAGATACTGCATGCCCACTGTGAATCAAAGCAACTTAAAAGTCTTTAGGATGAATAGTGTAATTTGGTAAGAACAAAAGAATTCCAGTAGCTGCTAAATTTGTTTCCAAAAGATATTGTTTCAGTCTCTCAAGAAAATGTTAAGTGCTATGAGGGCAATTCAAAGATATATTCAGACTCCTATTCTGCGCTAAAAAAAAGTATCATTAGAGCAGATGTAAGAACAAGTTTCAGCTAACTCCAAGTAAATGGTTACCTGCTGTACTGTATAAGCATCTCACTGATGGTATATGTCCCACAGACTTCGTAGGTAGTAATGTTTTACACATACATATATACACACACATAAACACAAGCCTGTATATGTACATGGATATGTATGTATATGTGAATAGACGTACATATACACATATATAAATATGTACTGATATGTTATGCTGAAAGAAGATTTTGCAAAACAGAAACTGGAACCAAGACTTATTTTAACAATTCACATATTTTTTTTCTGAATATATTCCATATAAACTCTGTAAGTTGTATTTGCAACTTGTGGCACACACAGAGTATCTTATTTAATGATGATAGTAAGTAATTAAAGCATTTTTTCTCTGACTGCTGAGTGCATGAATATCTGAAAACAAAAGAATAATGTCTGATTGTGGGAATCTTGTATATTAATTTATATGTTCAGTAGAGAAAAGAGCATATAGAAATGAGGAAAAAATGGCATTGGGTATGTCTCTTCAAGAGACAAATTTTTAGAGCAAATGTTATTTTAAGCATTATACAAGAAGTCAGAGGACTAAGGGCTATTTGCTTTCTCCTCCCTCCAAACTCCTTTCTGAAATTGCATATTTCAAACACTGCTTACAAGGTTTTTACTGCCAAAAGCTATTTGACTACTACAACACATGGAAAGAAAAGAGCCGAGGGAGAAGAAGGAAATGTAAGAAAACAACACAAAGAAAAAATGAAATTATATGAAGAATAAACTAAAATAGTATTTTAAAAAGAAAGAGTACCCAAATATTTAAATCTGACCAGCAGTTCTACTTTTGTTTCTCTTAGGCACTATAGTTCCCGCTGAACCAGATGGCATGGTAAAATCAGATTACATAGACACATGACTCATACATAAGTGGGATCACAGGGTAGTCCCACATTTCCAGAAGGAATAGAGAACCTTTGCTAAATCCCTTTTCCCTCATTTCACCTCAATTTGTAGGGGCTTGCAATTGCAATTCACATACTAATTCTGACTGATTTAATATAAATTTAAAGATCGTATTGTTTTTAATCGTGAGTCCTCTTCTCCACTGGGAAGTTCAGAAGTTCCCAGGAACCTGCTAGTAGCTACTCATTTCTTAGTCTTTCTTTTTTCAAGTAAAGCTCTGGAAAACAAGAATGTGAAGAGTATTTATAATTTTGATTAAATTGAAACAAGTGAAATTTTTTTCAGTATATTCCTATTTAAAAACATACAATTTATTTCACATAGTGCCCAATTTTCAAGTAAACAGAATAGTTCAGTGAGCAATAGAAATAATGATAACTAGTTTCCCATATTAGGAATAATTTTTTAGAATGTTTATGACTGTTAAGGAGGTACTAAGCAAAGCTTTTCTTGATGCTAGGTCATTCACTGTGTCCTGCTCATGTAGACTGTTGGTGTTTATTGAAGTGAAGATTTCAGTATGAGCTCAGCATCATTAATCTCTTTTCTACTGGGCTGATGATAGCTATAAAACCTATAATACGCAGGGACCGCTCGCAGTTCTTGCTAGTTTCAGCCAACATAGTGAATGGACTCAAAACTGTAGGAAGGGGATACCTCAAAACAAGGAAAGAGACTCAGGCAGAAAGAGAAAGCAAGATTGCATAAGCCTTATCTCCTTCTCCTTAGGGAGTCACATTAAAAAACATTTTTTGACTATGGGAATTTTAAGTGGAGTTTTTCTAGCAAATAGCTGGTTGTTTTTGTTGATTTTTACTGTCATGAGAAGGTTTGTTGATTATCATAGGAATACTCCAGTGAGAAAATTTTACTCACATGAATAAAAACGTGTTGGACTAGAGTTTAAGAAAGCATGCTAATTCCTTTGGGCACACTAATATTATCAACATCAACAACACTATCCTGAGGCAGAGCTTATTTGCTACTTAACATTCCTGGATGTGTTGTGCAACAGACTAGCACAAAGCAGCTCTGCCCAGATGTTCAGCATCAGGCAGTTGGAACAGATAGCATGCACTGTGCACAAGTAGTTTATGTATATACAAACCTGACCTACTTGCATATTACATAATAAAAAAGCTAGAATCAATGGCCTAATTGGTCAAAGATGAAATCATTAAATCATCTCGCTGATAAATTTTCACATGAAAATGTTTGTGAAGTTCTAACTTGAATGTGCCTGTTATCAGCTTTGCATTACATACACATTGCTTTTGTTAAGCATATGGGAAAGAGCACTGGACCAGAAAGCTGTGGAGTAGCTATTTCAATTTTGTTTAAAATACAGTGTAAGCACTTAACAGAATTAGTTGGCTGATACCAATAAATTTAACAAATATTCTCCTATATAAATTAATTCAGAGACACAATAGATTGCTAAAGCATTATATAGAAAAAACCTAATGAAAAATATCAAGCCTATAAACAAATCTATTTATATCCTGTATAAACAGGATAATATTGTTATATATCAAGGGATTATATGACTTTGAGTCATTACAAACAGTCATTCATCTTAGATTATGAAATTTGAATGTGAAGTTAAGGTTTTCAAAGCTACATTTTTTGTTGCTTTTGATTGTACCATATTCAGATGCCTCTCTGCTGATTAATACATCAAAATATTAATAAAGAAATACACATTTTTGAAGAATTTAAGTACTTTGAGGATCTCTGATATTCTTTTCTGGTCAGTTGCTGTGCTCAAAATCCTTTTGTGCAATGCCGAGCCAGATGTTGGCATAAATTCTTGAAATATTTTGAAGAGAGTTTATATCATTCCTCTGCATCAGAATGAGGGGATCATTATATGACTTGTAGTGGGACATGTTGCTGATGAAAGTTATATCAACTATTGAAGCTTTAAAAGCTAGTTCAATTTTAGAGGAAGATTAGAGCAGTAGGTGCTTCAAATTATAACAGTCAGTAGGATATAAAAACAAACCAATTAAAGTAAAGATTTGAACCATTAAGTCAATTATTTCCAAGGATAATTAGCAAGTATACAGATATTTCCCATAGACATCTGTGGAAATATGGGTTAGAATGCAATTAGACATGTCTTTGAGCATGAAGTAGTCCTGCAATTTCAACCAATATTTGTGACTGAACTAGCAATGGATTAGTCTATTTAATATAATTTTGGAATCAGAAAAAAAAATAAAGCACAAAGCAATAATGACAATCAATGGAAGATTTTCTGTTAGAGTATGTATTTTGACTGAGAGAGTTGTTGCCCTCTTCTTGTTTCTAAAATAGTGTCATTGGTATAAGTCAGAACAATTCCAAAAGAATCAAGAAGGAAAAAACCAAATGAGAATAAAGCTAACAATATTTTTAAGTACATGTATCCCTATAAATCACAACAGAAAAAAAATACTCACATTTGATTTTATGATAGGCTAGAAAAGCAGGAAATCCACACACAAATTCTCCCTCTCCTGTTGCTCATACTGCTAAGCTATTATTTATGCTCTCAATATTTCAACTACTATTTTACAGACAGATGCCCCTTTTAAAGTGTAATCTACAGCAGCAAATAAATGTATATATAAAAAACACCCATAAAACCACGCAAAGATAGTCTTCATTCTCCCCAGTGAACTTTAAACAAAGCAGTTCTTCTAGATTTTCCAACTGAGATAAAGAACTTCAAGTATGTCTCTGTATGTTTAGGACCCCATCTACAAGAAGGGCTGGAAGGAGGACTCAGGGAACTACAGAACTGACAGTCTGACCTCAGTGCCAGGGAAGATGATGGAACAAATCATCCTGAGTGTCATCACACGGCACATGCAGGACAACCAAGCGATCAGGCCCAGTCAGCATGGGTTCAGGAAGGGCAGGTCCTGCTTGACTAGTCTCATCTCCTTTTATGACGAGGTGACCTGCTTAGTGGACGAGAGGAAGGCCGTGGACGTTGTTTACCTGGACTTTAGTAAGGCCTTTGACACCATCTCCCACAACATCCTCCTGGAGATGCTGGCTGGGCATTGCTTGGACGGGCATATGCTTTGCTGGGTCAAAAACTGGCTGGATGGCCGAGCACAGAGAGTTGTGGTGAATGGAGCTAAATCCAGTTGGCGACCAGTCACAAGCGGTGTTCCCCAGGGCTCAGTTTTGAGGACAGCCCTGTTTAACATCTTTATCAATGATCTGGATGAGGGGATTGAGTGCTCCCTCAGCAAGTTTGCAGATGACACTGAGCTGGGAGGGAGTGTTGATCTGCCTGCAGGTAGGAAGGCTCTGCAGAGGGACCTGAACAATTGGCTGAGGCCAATTGTATGAGCTTCAACAAGACCAAGTTCCAGGTCCTGGACTTTGGTCACAATAACCCCATGCAGCACCA
>NW_010186415.1:674-929 GCF_000695765.1 Mesitornis unicolor | reverse complement strand
CCCTAACGTTCTGTGATTCTGTGATCTTGATCATGTGTGACCACAAACAGTTCCCAGATGGCATACAGTGTTTCTGAGCTTGCTGTCATTAAGACACAACTTGCACTTCTGTAGATCTTGATAGTCTTTAGATCCTAGCCTAAGCCACCTACCTCTAAGCTGATTAGACTGCTACACAGTGAAACTTTTGGGTGATAGTGTCTTTTATCAGGTCACAGTCTAAATGCCTAGAAATGTGCTCAAGCATTGAGGCCA
>NW_010186415.1:0-632 GCF_000695765.1 Mesitornis unicolor | reverse complement strand
CTCATAGAATCATAGAATACCAGGTTGGAAGGACCACAAGGATCATTCAGTCCAACATCTCAAGGTAAAAGTATATTTTTAAATGAGATGAGTTAGTACCCTGTTAAGCTGGCTTGAAACTGACCAATGTAGTTCAATGACCAGGTAAAAGTATATTTTTAAATGAGATGAGTTAGTACCCTGTTAAGCTGGCTTGAAACTGACCAATGTAGTTCAATGACCATTCACCACTTCCCCTGGGAGATTATTCCAATGTCTGACGGATCTCATGGTAAAAACATTTCTTCTGGAGTTCAATCAGAATCTCTCCAGGAGCAACTTGTGTCCATTACCGCTCGTCTTTTCCATGTGACTCCTTGTGAAAAGGGAGTCTCCATCTTCTTGGTAGCCACCCTTTATGTACTGGTACAAGGTAATAATGTCCCCCCTAAGCCTTCTCTTCCCAAGGCTGAACAGGCCCAGTTTTCTCAGCCTTTCTTCAAAAGGCAGGTCTTCCACAGAATCACAGAAATCACAGAATATTAGGAGTTGGAAGGGACCTTGAAAGATCATCCAGTCCAACCCCCCTGCCAGAGCAGGATCACGTAAACTAGGTCACACGGGAACGCATCCAGGCAGGTTCTGAATGTCTC
>NW_010186414.1:0-7468 GCF_000695765.1 Mesitornis unicolor | reverse complement strand
ATTTAATATATTATCAATAAATTAAATAAATTAAAAATATTTTTAAAAATATAATTAAACACTACATCATAAAGATGTCATTAGACTGTACTGAAGGTGGATTGCACGCTTTCTTGAGTGTTATCATACACCACCAAGTGACCTTTTATACTTGATAGATTTAAAAAAACCATGCAAAGGCAACTTGCTTGCTGCAAATATATCTCACTATTTCTCTCCCTTAAACATTTAAAAAACAGTCTTTCCTTTTTTTCAGCATATTGCTTGTATTCTGCAATTCTAAATAGTAAAGGCTTTGAGAATAAATTTTAGTTGAGACAGAAAGAGCATCTCCGATCATTCCCCAGGGAACTTCATCTCTCTTTCCTGCTAAGTCTCTCATTTCAGACTTCTATTCAGATTTTCAGTGTGCTGAGCAGATGCTGGATTGGTCTTATGAACAATCTTAATGGAGTAGAATAACTTCATCTCCACACATATCCCCCAAATCTGATGTATATATTCACAATCATAATCATAATACATAAATTTGAGAGACATAAGATATGTTATTACTAAAAAATGAGTTGTATCTTGAAAAAAAAGTTATACAAAATCCCGAAGAACAATATAAGAACAGTAATGTTTGTTATTCTTATTTTTTGTTGCAGTTAGTAGTGTCAGAGTTTGTGATGAGGAAAGCCCATGCAAAGGAGTGAGCTCTTGATGGCAAAGACTGACAGCCTCAGTCAAGAGCAAGGGTAGAGGAGAACAGTGGAGCAAACTATAAGAATTAACGAGGTCGTTTTAAACTAAAAAGCTCAAAAGACATATTAGAGATAAATGACAATTTCAAATGAGACTGTTCAAAAAAATTATCCATCATTAAAAGTACTTTGATCAGTTTTCTTCGCACTTTGCCAAAAACAGTTCTTTTTTCAGCTCAATGTTTCAGTCTGATTTCAGGTAAAAATCATTTTTAACCCAAGAATCCAAAAAAAGGTAGGCCTATAGTGGTATCTACCTGCTGTGTGACTGAGCTAGTGAATTGGCTAAAGATTTAAACAAATAGTTATTATTTTAATTTTTGAGAAATTTAGTTCTTCTGTAAGAAAAGAATCCATTTTGCCCAACAAAGAATCTTTGTGCATGAGTTTCTGAGAAAGAAAAGGAGAGTATTTATGAATCAAGACTTTTTTGTATAATATACTGTCTTCATTTACCATGCACATCATAACAACATCCCTCAAAGTACTTATAAATATGAAGTTAAAGCCTATTAGAACCCAGATATGATGGGAAAACGCTAGCACCAGTGAGCCAGACTCCTTTTCTTTCAAATGAAAGAGGAATTTGGGATATTGCTGCTCTGTCAGTCAGTCAGAATCACCTTTTTCAGTCGCACAAAGAACACTATTTTAACACCCAGGGAGTGTGAACATCTGTTTCCTGGTTTCACCAGAATGGAAATACTCAGTATCTCTCTCCTGAAGTTTCTTTTATTCTTTATGTAAAGAGAAACTTTCAAACCTGATTCCTTAAAAGTTGTCCTATTTCCACTGGATCTGAATATAGAAACCGAGCTTGAACACTGTTCTTTTTACACTTTCATTTTTAAACTATATGATTTCATGTTTCTCACCTCTTTTCTCTCATCTTCACTTCTCTCCTCTCCTCAAAGGTGAAAGGTGTTTGGGAACAGCCAGCACTGAGGACACATCATGCTTGACCATGCTTCACTGTGTCTCTAATGCTATGTCCAGTTTTGCAACAAAAATATAAGTAAAATGTTAATAAATTGGAATGAGTTCAGCCACCTGAGGTGGTCGGGGGACCTAATAGCAGTCTTCCAATACCTACAAGGAAAGCACCCAGAAGACAGAGTCAGGCCATTTACATACATACATGGTAGGTGCATCAGTGACAAGAATGGTAAATTGTATCAGGGGAAGTTCAGACTGAATACATGGGCAAGAATTCTCTATGAAAATAACTAAGCATTGGAACAAGGCACCAGAGGAGTTATGTGACCTCTGTCATCAGAGGCTTCTGAGACCTGGGTGGGTAAAGTCTAAATAACCTCGTCTAAAGTCAATGTTCACCCCAGTTGAGCAGGAGGCTTGACTAGATGATCTCTTGAGGTCACATCCTACCAGAAATATTCTATGTTTCTATGATTTTGTGAATTAAGTAATCCTCTTCACAGTTTAAATTAACTTGGAAACATTTTCCTGTATGTTTATGTGAAGAAATTTAGGTTTCGGGAGGTAGTCACTTTTTAGATTATACTGCCATACAGTGCTGTTAATAATCACAAAAGGTGAGGTTTATACTATTATCAGGTTTTACTTGAGACCTGACTTGATATTGGTGCTACATCTCACGATTTCTAGCAAGATTCTAGTCACATAAAGAGTTCCTATGTCAAATATGTCCATGATAACTGTCCTTTTGCAGAATTCCCATCACCAAATTCTCCTTCCTGCACAACCTTGTGAACCATTGTAAAGTCTTTTGCCCTCAGCAAAAGCATCCCTGTCCAGGAGGTTTTGTGATGACAGCAGATGAGATGTGATACGACCTGGCTGGGCAATGTCATAGGTGTATTTATCAGCAACAAAGACAACTTGTGCAATTAGGTCAAGATGCATCCTCTGCTCTCAAGTAAGAAAGAAAAACACAGCCAGCAGGTTCTGGCCTTTGATCTGTGACGATATCATGCAGAAAGTATAAGTAAATTCCTTCACTTAGCATGGATGGCTCAGACGTTCTGATTGACTGGTAGAATAGTTTCGGCAGGCTTGCACAAGATCAGTTGCTTAGTAGAAGTACATATGCATTCTTATCCCCATATTGAGACTGCCAGTGTAGGACAGAAGGGAAAATCACTGATGTTCCAGAGCCAAAAGGCTGTAGGACGGCTAGGAGAATTTTCCCTATCATTTATCTGCTTTCTGTATTATTAGTCAGAGATTTTATAAGTCATTGCAGTTGTCAGATGGGCTTTTCCTCACATGGGTGTCTCATTACTGGATGTGATCTGCTCCAACAACCTTAAAAATTTTCTTCACTAATGAAGGGCCCTGTGACCCATTACAATTGTACCATTGTGCATTTTAACTTTCCTCCCAAAATGACTAATGTACATTACTAAAGTTTTTAGTCAGTTCTATACATCTGGGCTAGGCTATTTCGGTGCAGTTTAACTGGAACTAATCCTGAAGGTCATTCAGAAATTCTAGCAACCGAGGAATGAAGCTGTCCACTTTCTGAGCAACACAAAACACACATGCGTTTGGTATTGTACATTGAATGCAGTCATATTCTAGGTAAAAATTACGTCATCATCTTAGCCATTCATTGATAAAAAATGCTGAATATCTTTTTAAAATAGGATGCTAGCTATGAGTCTAATTATACTTCTAGGAGAACAATGTTGCGAGCAGTATATTTTTTGTCTAAACATGCCTTCAAATATTTATGTCAAGCAATTAAATGCAGTGTATTCTTTGAGTGTTTACAAGTACTCGAGTCTGGTAAACCAATAAACATAAAGAAATGAAATTAGATAATTCATTAATAAAGTTATGCATAATAAAATTTTTCATAATAAAAACAGAACATTCATTTATTTGTCAAGTCTCAAATAAAAATAAATAATAGAACAATTTAATAGAACAAACTAAAAATAGAACAATTTTTAAAGAGAGAAGAAAATGACTATTCGCTTTGCAGTGGTCTTGTCTGAATATACTAAGAGCCTAAATTTCACAACTTCTTTATATACTGAAGATCCATCAACACAAGTACAGTCAGAGGTATAGACAAAAGGCAGTTATAATATTCACAGCAAGGTTTGAAGTATTCAGAGTTATGATAATACAAGGAATTTTTCTCATTATTACCATGTCCATCTTCTAAGTATAAATATTTAACCCTGTACATATATCTGTAAGAAAAATGTACCTGAGTCCTACTCTTCCAGTTCTAAGTACTGTTTTCAAGATGTTATCAATGAGAAATGTGCAATGAGTATGTCCTAAAGCTCAACAAAAAAACCCCAACGAATCATGGTCCTTGCAGCTATATACTCAGTAGTTCATGACCATTCTCTTATCTTTCTTTAACTTTTTCTTCACCCAGACAATAAAAGAAATGTTAGCAGTAGGTGCAGTGTCCCTTGATAACATTCCTTTGCTGTGTTCTGTTAACAAGAGTTCCAAAATACAATCTGAATTTTCTATAATTTCCAAATGCAGGAATACCACTGACTTAAGTGCTGTCATTCTACCTGTTAAATCACTGTCTAGCCTGCCCTCTGGCCTTTTACTTCTTGTTTCTCTTCTAGCTTTTGGGGAAATTACAGGATTACTTCATTACTTTTTTTTTTCTGGTGTCAATAACTTTGATTTTTGAAGGATTTTGTGAAATAAAAAACAGTAATAACAACAACAAAAGGTTCTCAGAAGGTCTACAAAAATCTGGTAAAGTAGAAAGCTTAACAAAGCCTTAGAAATCAATTAGAAATCAATTTGTTGTTCATATTCTATTTACCATTTGTGCTTCAGCAATCAATGGCTTTTTTACAGCTCAAATCAAATACAGAAACAAAATAATCCAGAAAGAAGGGATGTCTAGTCAAGAATAAGTTTTGATAAGATCGGTTCAGAAAGATTAAAACAGAGACCAGTCAAGAAGAAAAACATGAACAGTGCAGATTTCTTCATGTATTAAAGTCTAATGCCATGTTCTTCGCTTTTGAATTCTTCTATCAAATGGATTAAAAGGAAGAATGAGTTCAGAAAAAATGCAGGTTCATAGGTAGGACACTGAGGATCCCCTTCACTCTTCTCACTGTTCAGATGGATTTAAAGTGGATACACAGAGGTCACATGAGCAGTGATGACGGTTGGATGCTTCTCAGTGGGGAGATACACTCTTAGTGGTGCCACAGTGAAAGTATCTGTGTCAGACGTGTGATACTGACTGTGAAGAGCACTTAGCTCTTTCTTTCCCATTATTATTACTGATTCAGGTTCACATCAAAAGGAGCTTTGGAAACCTTTAGCCAAAGAATTTCACTCAGTTTAAGAATCAGTAGATGTACTTGAAATTTCAAAATGGGAAACAACTAGGCACTGAACTAAAATTCAGGTAATCCAAATTGAAAACTACTCCAAAACTGCAATCTAATGAACAACCAAAGTCAGAGCAAAAAGAGACACTCAAATATTGTTAAATTCAAGTAAAACACCAAAAGTCTTTGAACTTCAAAGTAATAATGAAAAATCTCGAAACAAAAGAAGACTTATAAATTATCCCTAACAACTCTATTCATAGTAATTAAATTGTTTTATTGGATATAATTTAAAAAAAATTATTCCTAATTTTACGTGGATCCAAACATTTAATTGCATTATACTTTTTTTAAAGGAAAGTCTCAATATTTCAATTGGTTTCCAGATTTATATTTTCTGTCAATTCCACCCAAAAGTCAGCTTGAATTTTTAGTGACAAAGATGATAATTGTTGAAATATTTGGGAGGATAGAAGCAGTTCGTGTTTGTTTTGTTGTTTTTTTTTAAATCTTATATTTGTTTTGATTCTTCAAAAACATTAGAGTTTGAAGAAGGAAGTGCAAAGCTATAGTAATGATAGTCTGATTGCACCATGATAAGAACTACATAGGGAAAATTTAGAGTAATGAATGTCACTGTATGCAGAACAGAGAAGAATTTGGCTTATAGACTGTTATGAAAAAAGTACTTTCGAAATTAAGATGGAGTTACAGTTCCTGACCTCCAGAACAAGTAACTAATTTATAGAGCCCCCTGGCACCAAATGAGACTGTGGAGTCAATTGTGGATCATTGTTTAAGCAATATGAATTAAATCTAGACCTTCAGAATATATTAACTATCTTTTCCATGTCTTCTAAAGTCTTTTAACACATTTTATTTTTTCCCAAAACTTACAGCCCTAAGAACTACCTAGTGCTCTGGTAAAAGCATTTCAGTGTCTTTAAAAAAATTATCAATTTCCAAATACTATGATCAGAGCCTTAAATATCTCTGAAGAATAACATGGGAAAGTAGATGCATAAGGTACACTAATCAATCGATAAGGACTTCCTTCTGTTCATGAGTTACATATAACCATGAAGTTGTGATTTTATAAAATGTTACAGTCAAAATTCCATTTCATATGAACAAAACACTATTCTTCTGAAAATTGTAAGTGGTTCTCATAAAAGAAGTCTGTTTGCACATTCATTCGAAATGTCATGAGGGTCCAGTGGCTCCCTGGGCCACCAGTGCAGGGTCTGACAGCCAGGGCCGGGACAGTCAGGGGACACCAAGTGCAGTCCCAACCCTGAGCATCAGGCAGGTACGTGGGGATGAGGACAGGCTGAGGGCAGGTTAGGGTATGGGCCCATGAACAGTGTCAGGATAAGGCCTGGTGAGGGTATCCAGGGTCTGCATCAGTGGGAGCCATGGCCAGTGCTCGCATGGCTGCAATGGACCGGGAGCTGAACAGTAGACGCTCAGCTTCAAACAACTCCCACAAGTAGGGGGTTTGTCCTGGATGAGGACCACAGTCCTACAGTGCTGTTTGAGATCCCCTGTCCTGGACAAGCAAGGGAAGAAGTTCACCCTCAGCCGCACTATCTCTAAGGTGTCATCAGCCTCAGCATTCAGATTGCCAGGAGGTGGTTGCTCTCTGGGTCCTGACACCAACCATAGCTGTCCAGGTAGTGTGAATAGAGTTGAGGTTCATTTGACACTGCTCTGATTAATTGTCCAATGACTTTCTGCAGTCTGAGTCTGTTATACTCAGTATGGTGTTCTCCCCTCAATACTTTTTTGCCAAGTTTAATTTTGTCAGTACAGGCTTGCTACAGCTGTAGCTACAATTGCTTGTTCATGCTGCTGGAACTCACATCTTATCTCCATGCTGGTGACCTGCAGTCAAAAGCCAAGGCCTTCTAAAATCCTGGCGGATTCAGAAATTTTGTCAGACTTTACGAGTAGGGCTTGAATAGTTGCTCACCCATGGCTATGTGTGCTGAGTTCACTTACACATCTGCCCTGCGAGGTTAAATAGTCTCAAAAGCTTGTCCAAGGCTACACCACAGCTCTCCTCTGCACAGAGGTTCCAAGTCTTCAACTTTGGAGGCAGAGGTTTTTGTGCAGTTATTGCAGTACTTGATTTCTTGTTAATTGAATACAAAGAAAGGCAAGATGGGGAGAAATTATCTCAGGCTGATTGTGTTGATACCATGTAAAGCTTCAAGATATTCCTAAAAAGTATAGGAAAGATCAGTAAAAGAGCATGCCAGATAAAGATGTAGTTATATGAAACAGTCTGGTTACATCACAGGTAAGATTGATGCATCCCCAATGTAACAATATAAACAAAAGGAAATATTCAGAATATATTCTGCACAGGGATTAAATAGATATGTATATAATTATTATTATTATTATTAT
>NW_010186413.1:0-1294 GCF_000695765.1 Mesitornis unicolor | reverse complement strand
AGGGGATAGAAGGAGGGGAAGGGGGCGGGAAATGGGAACAAAATGCCGAGGTTTCGATGAATATTTCATAGCCCCCGCGCTCCTGACGAGCCCCGGCGCCGCGGAGCCGCGTCCTTTGTTAATGACCACAGCGACGGCTCCGCGGCCGCTCAGCGCCTGCGGCTGCGCTGCGAGCACAGGGACGGGACGCAGAGCTCAGGGAGCGCCCACCCAACCCCGATGTCCCCCTGGATAAATCCAGGGCTGGTCCCGCAGCCCGGCAGCACCACGCTCCCTACAGAAACCCAATATATACACCTGTATATAGAAAAATATCTACATACCTATTAATTTTCCAGCCAGAATTAGCATCAGGAAGCTGCAGAAGGCCTATTCCTGCCGTATTAGGTGCAGAATTCTGCGGTTTTTTGAAATTTTATGAATAAATAAACGTCTTCCCCTCGACCCCTGTGGGAGCCGCTCACGCCATCGGCAGAGACGGGGACAGTCACTGCGTCCCCTGCACAGAGGGACCGGGACGTGGCACCGTGACCAGAGGTCGGACCTGGCCATGGGGGATGCGATGCTGGGTGAAAGGACCAGGTTACAAACCAGGGTGGAATTAAAAAATCTTAATTTATTTTGATTTGTGTTTCTGTCTGTGGAATTAATTAGCAATCTAAGATTTTTTTCCCAGTGAAAACCAAGCAGTACAGCAAAACCATGGCTCTGCCATGAGGCTCCAGGGCTGCGTGCTGCCGGGTCCCCGGTAGCCCTCCTTACTTCGCAATTAGTTTAACTAATTAGGCAGCAGCTCCGGCGTATCTCACCCGACTCCCCGCAAGCATTAATTATTCCCATTCAGGACAAACACGCTGTGGTTTGCTGTGCCGGCAGTGCCAGCGGCACTGGCACACGCTGGAAACGGGCGCTAACGGAGCGCGGTGAGGGAGCGCGATCGGCCACGTGCTGGGGAGGGGGGAAAGGGAAAAACAAACCCAAATTTTGGGCTAAATCAGCCGCGTGCGCTGCGGGGAGCTGGGGCTCCTGCGCTCAGCTGATGGGGGGAGTGATGCCAGCACTGCCCTGCACTGGGGAGCCAAAATGGGTAGAAAACCACCGGGATTGGGCAACTTGCAGCTCTCGCAGGCCAGCTCTGCCATCGCCCTGCACACCGGGTCACCTCTGACCACCCAAACCCATGCACCCACCAATGCACATGGGGCGACAGCATTCGGGGATGGACCCAACCGACAGCCCCGGGGACAAGAGGCTGTCACCCATCATCAGTGACAGGTCACAGAATCACAGAATC
>NW_010186412.1:0-1069 GCF_000695765.1 Mesitornis unicolor | reverse complement strand
CCCGTATCGTCGAGCAGTTGCATACTTTTCCGAACAATTGGACGCGACTGCAAAAGGTTGGCCTGGATGCTTGCGAGCGGTCACGACCATGGTATTAAATATCCAGGAAGCCCGAAAGTTCACCCTGGGCCAGAAAATGACTGTGTTAGTGTCCCATACAGTATCTGCAGTACTGGAAGCGAAAGGGGGACATTGGCTTTCTGTCATGAGCAGATATTCTTGAAATATCAGGCTATAATGGTAGAACAAGATGATGTGGAGATTGTAGTCACTAACATTGTCAACCCAACTTTCTTCCTCTGGAAACACAGGAGAACCAGTGCATCATGACTGTCTGGAGACGATCGAAGCAACGTACTCAAGCTGTCTGGACCTGAGAGACAGCCCTACGGGAGATGCAGAAGCCTGGTTCACGGATGGAAGTAGCTTTATTCTAAGCGGTAAAAGTTATGCTGGATATGCCATTACCAGAAGCCAGGAAGTAATGAAATCAGGACCTCTGCTCATAAATACCTCTGCACAGAAGGCAGAAATAATTGCTCTGACCCGTGCCTTGGAATTGGCCCAAGGCAAAACTGTGAATATATATACAGACTCAAAATATGCCTTTGGAGTCGTACAATCTGGAAGGAAAGAGGATTATTAAATTCACAAGGGGAAAATATCAAACATGCAGAGGAGATCCTGAAACTGTTGGAAGCAGTCCAGCTCCCTGAGAAAGTGGCAATTATGCACATCAAGGCACACCAGAAAGTGAGCTCAGAGTTGGAAAGAGGAAATGAGCTGGCAGACAGGGAGGCAAAACAGGCAGCCAAGGGCAAGGTACAAACAGAGGGGGCTTTGGTCCCTGACGGGAGAATCACCCTAGAAGGTAAGCCAGAGTATACCAAGGAAGATCAGAAGCTTATCACAGACCTGGAAGGGTCATACAATAATTAAGGGTGGGCTCGTATCCCACAAGGAAAACTATTTCCTCTTGTTTAACGTGGTCCTTGGTAAGGGAGGAACATAGAAAAAGGCATTGAGGAGCAGAAGCTCTATACAAGCACTTAATTAGAGAGATCGTAGC
>NW_010186411.1:7017-7497 GCF_000695765.1 Mesitornis unicolor | reverse complement strand
CAGGGGCACAACCTGCACCCCTCGGCCTCTGAAAGACAACCAGGGTGTCCCCAAAATGTCCCCATGTCCCCAAACTCCCCCCAGTGTCCCCAAAACCCCCCACTGTCCCCCGTTACCTGGTGGCTCCCGGGGGCACAGGTCCTTCCTCAGCTTCCACCGGAAGCTCTCGAGGGCGCTGGGACCGGTTCCTCTGCTCTCATTTTTGGGGGTGCCAGGGTTTTCGGGGCGCTGGTGGAGAACTGGGAGGGAAGGGGTGGGGTTAGGGGGCCCAGGACAGAGGAGACCCCAGAATTTGGGGTCCCAAAATCTTGGGGTCTTCGAACGTTGGGGTCCCCAAATCTTGGGGTCCCAAAATTTCAGGGTCCCAACCCAGAGCAGACCCCAGATTGGGGTCCCCAAACATTGGGGTCCCTAAATCTTGGGGTCCCAACTCAGAGCAGACCCTGGATTTTGGGGTCCCCAACTATTGGAGGCATCCAA
>NW_010186411.1:0-6945 GCF_000695765.1 Mesitornis unicolor | reverse complement strand
GACCCCAGATCTTGGGTCCCAAAATCTTGGGGTCCTCAAACATTGGAGTCCCCAAATCTTGCGGTCTCAACCCAGAGCAGAATCTGGATCTTGGGGTCCCCAAATTTTGGGGTCCCAACACAGAGGAGACTCCAGATCTCGGGGTCCCCAAATCTGGGGGTCCTCAAATCTTGGGGTCCCAACTCAGCGTGTATGTTTGGGTCCCCAAATCTTGGGGTCCTCAAACCTTGGGGTCCCCAAATCTTGGGGTCCTAACCCAGAGCAGACCCTGGATCTTGGGGTCCCTAAAACTTGGGGTCCCAACCCAGAGGAGACCCCAGATCTTGGGGTCCCAAAATCCTGGGGTCCTCAAACATTGGGGTCCCTAAATCTTAGGGTCCCAACATAGAGGAGACCCCAAATTTTGGCTCCCAAAATCATGGGGTCCTCAAACATTGGGGTCCCCAAATCTCAGGGTCCAAACCCAGAGCAGACCCCAAATCTTGGGGTCCTCAAACATTGGGGGTCTCACCCCAGAGGTCCCCAAATCTCAGGGTCCCAACCCAGAGCAGACTCTGGATTTTGGGGTCCCCAAATCTTGGGGTCCCAACCCAGAGGAGACCCCAAATCTCAGGGTCCTCAAACCTTGGGGGTCTCACCCCAGGGGTCCCCAAATCTTGGGGTCCCAACCCAGAGCAGACCCCAGATCTTGCAGTCCCAAAATCTGGGGGTGCTCAAATCTGGGGGTCCCTAAACCTTGGGGGTCTCACCCCAGGGGTCCCCAAATCTCAGGGTCCCCACCCAAGCTGTTTTTGGGGTGCACCCTCTCCCCCCCCCCTTCCTTTCCCCACCCACAGCCGCTTGGCCCTGGCACGGGATGTGGCCCCCCCTGCACCCTCCCCCGGTGGCCACGGATGTGGCTTTTTGGGCCAGCGCTGAGGGGGGGTGAGGGCTCCCCACCCCCTCCTGACCCCCCCTGGGGCACCAGTGGGGTCGGGGGGCAATTTTGGGGGGGTTCACCCCCAGTTCAAACCATCCCCACCCCAGTTTGCTGCTGGTTTCAGGCCCTTCCCGCCCATTTTGGAGCCTTTTTCCCGCCTAAATTTAGAGGCCTTTCCCGCCCAAATCTAGAGGCCTTTCCCGCCCAAATCCAGAGGCCTTTCCTGCCCAAATCCAGAGGCCCTTCCCGCCTAAATTTAGGGCCCTTTCCACCCAAATCTAGTGGCCTTTCCCGCCCAAATCTAGAGGCCTTTCCCACCTAAATTTAGAGGCCCTTTCCGCCTAAATTTAGGGCTCTTTCCACCCAAATCTAGAGGCCTTTTCTGCCCAAATCTAGAGGCCCTTTCCCACCTAAATCTAGAGGCCCTTCCTGCCTAAATTTAGGGCCCTTTCCACATCTAGAGGCCCTTTCCCACCCATTTTGGAGTCCCCCTTCCTAAATTTAGAGGCCCTTCCCACCTAAATTTAGAGGCCTTTCCCGCCCAACTCTAGAGACTCTTCCTGCCTAAATTTAGAGGCCCTTTCCACCCAAATCTAGAGGCCCTTTCCCGCCCATTTTGGAGCCCCCCTTCCTAAATTTAGAGGCCTTTCCCACCCAACTCTAGAGACCCTTCCCGCCTAAATTTAGAGGCCTTTTCCTGTCCAAATCTAGAGGCCTCTTCCTCTCCCAGTTTTGAGCTCCCCTGCCCAAATCTAGAGGCCTTTCCCACCTAAATTTGGAGGCCTTTCCCACCCAAATTTAGGGCCCTTTCCATCCAAATCTAGAGGCCTCTTCGTCTCCCATTTTTGAGCCCCCCTGCCTAAATATAGAGGCTTTTCCCACCCAAATTTAGGGCCTTTCCCACCTAAATTAAGAGGCCCTTCCTGCCCAAATTAAGAGGCCCTTCCCGCCCAAATTTAGAGGCCCTTCCCGCCCAAATTTAGAGGCCCTTTCACACCCATTTCGGAGGCCACCCCTCCCCGAATTTGGGGGTCCCAGTTCCACTCACCCAAGCACCCCAAGGCCACCACAGCCGCACTGAGGAGGAGGTTGGTGGCGCCCCCGGCCCAGAGCGTGGGTCGGTGCCAGCGGGGACAACGCGAGGCTGCCAAAGGAGACAAGAAAAGACCCAATTTGGGGTGTATTTTTGGGTTGCTTTCACCTCAAAATCTCCTCAGAGCCTTCAAGTCGAGGTTGGGGGTGGGAGATGTTGGGGTTTGCCCAAGTTTTGGGCATCAGAAAAGGATGAATCTGGGGCAAACGCGGAATTTTGGCCCCAAAAAAAGGTGAAATTTGGGCAGATTTGGAGATTTTCCCTGAAAATTGGCTTGGTAAAGGTTTCTTTTTAAGATAATTTTGCAAGTAATAATAATTTAAAAATCCAGTTTAATTGAGCTGTATCTTAGTATGAAATATATATTATAAAATACATTACTACATTAAAATAAAATATGTATTTTACTATAATACATGAATATCAAATATATTTTAACAGAAAACATGTATTTTTAATAGAAAATATGTATTTTTCATATTAAAATCACCAAAAGGATCCCTTAACACCAAACCACAGCCCCTTCCCCTTCGCCCCTGAGGGGGGGGGAAATCGCCCAGCACAGCCCTCAAAATGAAGTAAATCCCGAAAATTTGTAAAAATACACGTAAATCTACAGAAAATATATTAAAATAGAGAGAGAGTAATTTTGAAATTTTAAAAACATATCAAAATTACATTAAAATACATAAAAATATAATAGTTTATTCAGATATATTAAAATATATTCAGATATATTCAGACATATTAAGATATATTAAAAGCCATTAAAGATACATTACAAATCTATTCAAATACAGAAATATAAATCAAAATATACGAAAAATACATGAAAATATACGGAAAATACATGAAAATATACGGAAAATACATGAAAATATACGGAAAATACATGAAAATATACGGAAAATACATGAAAATATACGGAAAATACATGAAAATATACGGAAAATACATGAAGATATACGGAAAATACATTAAATTATATTGAAGAGATCTTCAGCTACATCAATATATACTTAAATATAGTCGGATATATTGAGATATATTAAAAATATTAAAGATATGTTAAAAATATATTCAAGTACATAGATGTATGCTAAGATCTATAAATATACTGTAAAAATACTATAAAAATAATGAAAAATAACCTAAAATTACTATAAAATACTATGAGGATACTAAAAAATATTGGAAAATACTGGAAAAGGACTTTAAAAGCACTATAAAAATGCACCAAAAATCCACCAAAAACACATCAAAAACCCACCAAAAACACATCCAAAAATCCAACAAAAATCCTCTAAAAACCCTCTAGAAATCCTCTCAAAACACATTAAAAACCTTCTAAAAACCCTCTAAAGATACATTTAAAAGCCCATTAAAAGCCCATCTAAAAAGCCTATAAAGATCCATTAAAGATCTTATAAAAATACATTAAAAATCCATTAAAAATCCTATAAAAACATATTTTAAAATCTTATAAAAACACATGAAAAATCCAATAAAAACCCTATAAAGATACATTAAAAGTCCAATTAAAAATCCAATAAAACCCCTATAAAGATACATGAAAAATCCAATTAAAAATCCATTAAAAATCCTATAAGAACACATTTAAAAACTGTATAAAAACATATGAAAAATCCAATAAAAATCGATTAAAAATCCATTAAAAACCCTATAAAGGTACATTAAAAATCCAATAAAAATCCACTAAAAACCCTATAAAGATACATTAAAAATCCTATTAAAAATCCATTAAAAGTCCAATAAAAACACTATAAAAAAACATCTTAATGTGTCATAAAAACCCATTTAAATCCCATAAAAACCCATTTAAATCCCATAAAAACCCATTTAAATCCCCTAAAACCCATTAAAATCCCCTAAAACCCCATTTAGATCCTCTAAAACCCCATTTAGATCCCATAAAACCCCATTAAACCCCTATAAATCCAGCTTTTCCCCCTCAAAAACTCACTCACCGCCCAACTCCGATCCCCGGCCGCGTCCCCCGGCCCCGATGTCCAAATCCGCGTAGATAATTTCCCCAGCCATAGCAAGGAGGGGGAAAAATCTGAATTTGGGGGTGGTTTTTGGGAGGTTTTCTCTCTATTTTTTGGCCGCTCAGCTCCGCCAGGGCCGGCGGCAGAGGCAGCGACAACAAAAAAACCCAAATTTGATGGCGCTGACCGCTCTGAAAACGAAACCTGAGGCGGCTTCTGCTGCTGTGGCAGGGGAGGGCACCTCTGATAGCATCAAAAAAGCTCTTTTTTAAGGTCAAAATCGGCCCAAATTCTCAAATCTCACCTGAAATCCCAGAATTCGGACCATTTTAAGACAAAAATGAACCCAAATCAACCCCAATCGCGTGGTTCTGGGCGGAAATTGGGGTTTTTTGCACTAAAAAAATAAGATTGAGGCAAAAAATCCCAAAAAGATGGGGGAAAATTGGGATTTTTTTGTGAAATTAAATAAACCCCGAGCCCTTTGACCTTCATCTCCCTTCCCTTAAGGTGATTTCCACTCTTAATTAATGCTTAATTATTAATTAACGCCTCCCCGTTTCCTAGGGTTTTCCAGTTGGGTCGAAGCAGCCAAAACAATCCCGGGAAATTCTGTGGAATTTGGGGTTAAAAATGAGAGGTTTTGAGGGGGGAAAAGGTGGAAAATGTTCCACAAAGCATCAAAACTCTGATTTTCCCCTCCTGTTTTGGGTTTTTTTTGTGTCTTTTTCCCCTATTTTTGGCTTTTTTAATGCAGTTTTCCCTTTATTTTCAGGTTTTTTAATGCCTTTTCCCTTTATTCTCAGGTTTTAAAATGTATTTTCCCTTTATTTTTGAGCTTTTGAATCTATTTCCCCTTCACTTTTGGCTTTTTTAATGCATTTTTCCTTCACTTTTGGCTTTTAAAAATGTATTTTCCTTTTATTTTGGGGGTTTTTAATGCCTTTTCCCTTTATTTTTGGCTTTTTAATGCATTTTTTCCTTTATTCTCAGGTTTTTTAATGTATTTTCCCTTTATTTTTGGCTTTTTAATGCATTTTTTCCTTTATTCTCAGGTTTTTTAATGTATTTTCCCTTTATTTTTGGCTTTTTAATGCATTTTTCCTTTGGTTTTGAGCTTTTTTAATGCCTATTCCTTTATTTTTGGGGTTTTTAATGTCTTTTCCCTTTACTCTTGGGTTTTTTAACGTCTTTAAAGGAAAAATTATAGGAAATCTAGCTTTAAAGGGACAAAAAATAGAGACATTTTTAGTGCTTTATTTGGAAGATTTCTCGTGGCTTTTTTCCCCAGGGGCAAAAAATGGGCCCTAAAAAGAGGAACTGGACATCTCTGGATTTATTAAAATACCCAAAAGTTGGGTTTTTAACCTCATTTTGGTGAAAAAAGCAACCTCTGGAGGGGAAAAATGCCTCCAAATTCACAATGTAAGCACACAGAGGGGCTCAAAGCAGACCCCAATTTGACAACAGCCCCCATGGGACACCCCAAAATCTTCTGTCACCTGAATTATATGGAAAAAAAGCATCATTTAAAGGTGTTTTTTTTACCTTTAAATGCAGAGAGCGGGGGCGGCTGACGTTAAAGGCGCGAAAGCAGAAAGGCGGCGAAGAGAGGGCTGGCCACATCCGCCCCAGAGTGACCAGAGACCTAAAAAAAGACACCCAAAAAGGTGTTAAAAGAACAAAATAGCAAAGAAAACCACCCCAAGAAGGTGATAAACAACAAAATAGCCAAGAGAAACCACCCAAAAAAGGGGTTAAAAGAAGAAAACACACCAAAAACCACTCGAAAAAGGGGGTTAAAACAACAAAATACCCCAAGAAACACCCCAGAAAGGGGGTTAAAATAAGAAAATACCCCAAAAACCACCCAAAAATGGGGCTAAAAATAACAAAATACCCCAAAACCACCCAAAAAAGGGGGTTTAAAATAAGAAAATACCCCAAGAAACACCCAAAAAAAGAGGTTTAAATAACAAAACACTCCCAAAACAACCCAAAAAGGGGGTTAAAATTACAACATACTCCCAAAAACCACCCAAAAAAGGGGTTTAAAATAAGAAAATACCTCAATAAACACACAGAAAGGGGATTAAAATAACAAAATACCCCAAGAAACACCCAAAGAAGGGGTTAAAATAAGAAAACACCCCAATAAACACCCCAAAAAGGAGGTTTAAATAACAAAATACCCCAAGAAACACCCAAAAAAGGGGTTAAAGTAAGAAAACACCCCAATAAACACCCCAAAAAGGGAGTTAAAATAACAAAATACCCCAAGAAACACCAAAAAAGGGGGTTAAAATAAGAAAATACCCCCAAAACCACCCAAAAAGGGGGCTAAAATAACAAAATACCCCAATAAACACCCCAAAAAGGGAGTTAAAATAACAAAATACCCCCAAAACCACCCAAAAAAGGGGTTAAAATAACAAAATACCCCAAGAAACACCAAATAAAGGGGCTAAAATAACAAAATATTCCAAGAAACACCCCCAAAAAGGGGGTTAAAATAACAAAATACCCCCAAAGCCACACAAAAATGGGGTTAAAATTACAACATAGCCCAAGAAACACCAAAAAAAGGGGTTTTCTCCACTCTAATGCAGGGGTTGGGGCTCCTCGAGCTGCATTTTGGGCCCCAGGGGGAGGTGAAGCCAAAGCTGAGGCAAAGAAAGAGGTGGCAAAATTTTGGGGGGTGGAAATTTTGGGGTCAAAAAATTCTGGGGGGAGGAAAAATTTGGGGAAGAAAAAGTTTGGGGGCGGAAAATTCTGAGGGGGGGAAAACTTGAGGCAGAAATTTTTGGGAAAGCAAAATTTGGAGGTGAAAGTTTAGGGGAAAGTATTGAAGGAGGAAAATTTTGGGGGGTGGAAAATTTGGGGGAGCAAAAATTGGGAGGGTGGAAAAATTGGGAGAAAAAAAT
>NW_010186410.1:0-11092 GCF_000695765.1 Mesitornis unicolor | reverse complement strand
CCCGCTTCCGGGCACGCCCCGGCGGGGGCGGGGACAGAGGCGTGGCCAAGTGCGACGGAGGCGTGGCCAGGGACGAGGGGGCGTGGCCTGGCTTATTAAGTTTCCCTGTAATTAGCAGCCTGCAATAAGGGGACAGGGAAATCACAGCGCTCCCGGGCGCACTGGGGCTGAAAGGGCCGCTCCGCTGCCAGCGCAGGCGGCTCCTGGTGTAAATTCACCAACAAACGTGTAAAGGCTGTCCCTGACTGGGTGTATTTGAGTTACAAACCGGGGGGAAGAGCTGAAGTGAAAAACTCAGGTAATACCTTAGCACAGAGCGCGTGGAGACCTCGGAGCGTTTTCTGTTGGGTTGTATTTTGTGGTGTCAAGGCACAGAATTCGCAGTGCAGTAAGAGATGGGACAGCACTGAGTTCAGGTTTCACACAGCAGGATCAGCCACGCCAAGGGGTGAGGCTGTGGTGTCAGAAGGTGGCAAGGGAGAAGCGTGCTCTTGCTAGGGCCCAGTAAAACTCTCGATTTACCATCCCAGGCTATGGATCGACAAACGTTTTCAGAGATAACCGCAGCGAGCTCCCCACACCTGGGGTAATGCGAGCGCCTGACAATGTGGTTATAATCCCCTTCGCCTACAGAAGGGATGAGCAGTGCCTAACGGGCCACATCGTGCAGTGCTTGCTTTCCCCAGACTGCCACCTTCTACAGCACAGGTGAGTTCCCCTAATGGCTCCAAAACTTGACCCCAGATACCATGGAGCTAAAGATGAAAGCAGTTCCATTCTGTTAAGCTCTTTTTTAGAAACATAGTTCAAGTCACTTTCTACCAACAGGGTGGTATGGACAGGCAAGCGCCCTTCCCCGATCTCTTTGCTACCTGTCAGCAATTTGGTTCAGAGACGTCTGTGATCCTTGTCCTGTAGATTTCGGTCTCTGAGAGCTGTTTCACAAAGCCTCGGTGTGGTCTCATGTTTGTTTTGCATTCCAGAACGTAGTACCAAGCTCTCTATAAACAGAGGGAAAGCAGAGAAGCACCAGGAATTCGAACCAAAAATGAATCTCAGGTACGTAGACAAAGCAGACACACATGTGGATGACACAGCTTTGTATTTACTCCCTGTGTTGGACAGCAAGAGCCTGCAGATAAGACTTTGGCCACCAAAGTAGGGACAGACTGGATCCAGGTGTGAACTCTGGAGAAGCCTGTCACCTTCACACTGCTCTCCTGGATACAAGGACAGCTCAGGATGCTCTCACTACCTATCTTGTGGTATTTCACACTGATGGAGCAATGCAGTCCATCATTTCTACCCTAAAAAGCTGTTTCTTCCTTGGGTGATAAGTGAAGCAGTGAAGTATCGGCTATTCACAGGTAAGCAACAAAGGTTATCATGATTCTGGATTGGTATGACCTGTTGTGGCAGGGCAGCTATGAGAGTCCAGTTATCCCTCTGCATTAATTACAGCCATCTTAATTATTTGTTAGTTCCACATAATCAGCAAGGAAGTTTGCTACACACAGGGCAGATACATTGCCTTGCTTTACTTTAGCTGCATCCTTGGGTTTACCCAGTAGTGCTTATCTTTCTGCTTTTAAAATAGGCTCCCCCTGCACCTGGAGCATTGCTCAAGCGCAATGAGCCCAAGGGTTGGGAGATAGCGCTCCGCTGGTTTGCTTTCCTAATCTCAGGGATTCTGCAGGCTCCAAGGCTGATCTTCCAATATTTAGTCCTCTGGGCCTGTGATGTGGGTGTCTCCACTTCCCCTGAACTCAATGGACCTACTCACACATCAATTCCTAATAGAGTGAGGGGCTGCACATCCCAAATCTGCCTTTCTTTTGCAATATCCACGTCTTTCGAAGCTCTCAAAGATCTTTGCCTCAATTGGGTGAAGGATCACAGGGGAACCTGTTGCACTGCTTTTATCTGCAGGAAACAAACTTCTCCGCCAGGGTAACCCCCGAGGAAAGCTTTGCCCAGCCAGCAATGGGCAAGCACCCAGACCAGCAGCAGCACGACAGCCTTTTCTTCTTTTTGTCTTTTTTTTTGGCACTCAGTAAAGTGCTGAGACCAACCTGTTGATACCAACCGAGAGAAACTGCAAGGATCAGCCTTTGACTTTTGCACTGCCGTCGCAAGCACCTCCAGCAACCGAACGTGCAAGGGCACGGTTATCAGTGCGCAGCAATCGCACCCAGCGCCAGCAGCAGAGACAGAAGTGTCTGCAGCCCTGCTGGCACGCTCAACCTGAAATTACCCTTTGGCACACAGCGATAGGAAGAGATTTCCTCTTATGTTGCAAATGTTTGCACAAAATCAATTAAACGATTAGATACGGGCCCAGGTTCAGTGAAGCTTGGCTCAATCCTTTCAGGGTCCCAAAGGAGGAAGCACTTTCCAAGCAAGGATAAGATTTTTAAGGAGACGCCTCTCAGTTCCTGTGGTCGCCAGCCCGCTCCGTGCTGAGCAGGCACCGTGGGACGGTGCTTACAGCAGCACCGTGTCCCTGCATTGTATGCAAAGGGGAAAAGGGCCTGGCACCTGGGGAGGGGCCGTCCTGCTATTGCACAGCCAGGCTAATGTCAGTCATCGTTCATTATTTTTCTTACATTATTCAGAGCTATGGAACAGACTGTACCTGCCAATTAACTTGTACATCCCTCCTGGGCTACTATTAGCCCGTTCCAGATTTCTGCAGTACTACCTGTGGGAGCACATTGCTCCTGGAGAAATAAAACAGGATTTTGGAAGAAGCCACTGCTACCGAGCCCAGTGGTAAATCAGAGCCCTGCAAGCACTGGCTTCTGAATTTCACAGAATCACAGAATCGCTCTGTTGGAAAAGCCCTCTGAGATCATCACGTCCAACCGCTCCTGTCTACCCCCTAAACCATATCCCTAAGTACCTCGTCTACCCGCTCTTTAAACACATCCAGGGATGGTGACTCCACCACCTCCCTGGGCAGCCTGTTCCAGCTTCTGACGACCCTCTCAGGAAAGAACTTCCTCCTTATCTCTAACCTGAACCTCCCTTGGCACAGCTTGGTGCCGTTTCCCCTTGTTCTATCCCCATCACCTGGGAGAAGAGCCCAGCACCCACCTCTCCACAACCTCCCTTGAGGCAGTTGTAGGTGGTGATGAGGTCTCCCCTCTGCCTTCTCTTCTCCAAGGTTTTCCCTGTACCCCGTGGTATTAAGGGATGAGATTAACTCCAGTAGCTTCCAGATACTCTCTTTCCCAGATCCAGGAGAGCAGAAATGCTGAGATCTGTAACTACAGCTTTATTTTTATAGCCCCATAGTTAAGTAGGGAAATGCAAGAACATCACACACACCAGGGTAAGGACTCGCAGATCCAAAATCACACCTAAGCCACCTCCTTAATGGTATAAAAAAGATACAATCTGTTTTAATAGAATGTTACGTTATCAGGTGGATAGTCTGCAAGAAAGCACAGATAATGTCTTTCCCATTACTACAGTAAAGAGGCTTCAAAAACAGAACTAAACTGCAGATCCAGGCAGTATCTGAAGGAAGTGTGACAGTGATTTACCTTCAGGGAAAGCTGGCAGGAGTGCATGAGATAGGCCACGGTTACTGTGCTGCTCCGGCTGAGCCCCAGGCTGGAGAACTCCAGCACCGCTCCGTGACACAGCTGAGCATCTGAGTAAAGAAATGCCAATCACAAATTAATGATCTGGGAAATGAAGCTTCCAATTGTACCGCCAAGCTCGAATGCAGTGACAGCTGACAGGCGAGAGCAGCCTGAGCGACGGGAGCCCTCATGAACCCTGACAGCAGCAGATGGGCACTGCCAGCTCCCGTTTCTGTAAGCATCTGCCTTTTTAAAAAATCCACCGAGCTAAAACACGGCTTCGAAGACCAGAACCAAATGACAGCACCCAGTTAATGCTTCATTACAGATCAGCGTCACTTTTACATCAGATAACTGAGGAAAAGTGGTCTACCAGGACCAATCAGCTGTGGTCAGCATTACACCACCTACTCAAACTCTCCCCAGAAAGGTTTAAAGGTATAGAAATTTCTGATGAACACAAGTCTCACTGTTCTTCACTCAAGCTGGAGCAACCAGCTCTCAAACTGGAGGGCAGTTAGACTTCAAATCCCTTACTCCTCTGTGGGGACCATCAGCAGGGAGCACTTACATGCCAGCTAGGGCGCTGGTTTTATGATGTTTTTAGTGAAAGTTGCTAAGATCAGCAAACTCATTTTGTAAAAAAGCCAAGCCCAGGGATGCTGTCAGTCGCTCCTAACACCATCAACTCTGCTATCTATGCCTAGAAGGTTACATATTTTATTAATAACCTTTGAATTCCCTCCCTCTCCAGAGCAGACAGCACGACATGTTTTTAGCATATCAGCAACTGAACTCTAGAAGTCAGAGGGCAAAGCCTCTTCTTTTGCTGCTGTTGAGAGGTTGCGGGGTTTTGTTGGTTTTCAGTTTATTTTTCAAGCACTAAAACAATGATTTATAACTTATTTCTATCATGAGATACCAACTCTGTTCTATAAGACCTGAGTAGAAATGGCCTCACTCCAACCTGGCATGAGGATACCCATGCTCAGAGCACGTGGAGAGCTTCAGTCTGGTGCTCACCCATAACCATTCCAGTTTAAGTTATCTACTCTGGACTACCAAGTAAGCAGTGCACATTTCCAGAAGAGCTACAGCTAATAAACTCTCGTAGTTGTTTTGGAAACTTCCACAAACTGATATGAGAAAGAAACTTTCTACTGGGGAGAAAACCTGAGGCGAAATGAAAGGCAAGTAAGTGGATTTCAGTATTTGGGTTTCAGTGCATGAAAATAATGAAATTCAGCTCAGGAATACAAAATTATATCCTCAAGTATTGTTTCCCTCTTTCTTTGTGTCCAGTTGTCATTTCTTACGCTGTACTTGGATTATACGGGCTGTGGGGACAGGGTGCTCTTTTACTTCTGGGTCTGTACAAGACTCAGCTCAGCAGGGCTTTGGTCTGTGTTATTTCATAAGAGTGATAAAAGACAAGGGCGGGGTTGGAGCCCATCACAGGATGGAGCTGCAGGAGCGGTGTCTGCTGTGCTGCTGCAGGCACCGAGATGCTGAGGACGATTTTTCTTGCCTCCTCTGTTGTAATCAGCTGAAGGCAGGTTTATGCTGTCCAACCTGAAAGTCTTCCTAGGCCCTGTGGTGGGTCTGCATGGCAAACCACAACGATGAGCAGCGTCCTGTGGCAAGTTCTCTAACATGTGTCACACTCTAGTTCAAATACAGCTCTGGTGGTTGAGGATTTGGGCTAGTAAATGTCAAATGGGTTGTATTTAAGAACAAAGGAATAGGAGGGAATCCTGTGAAGCCCTGGTAGACATCCCGCAGCAAAGCCTTTTCGGGTGGAAAAGCTCACTATTATCAGAGTAAGGTATTCCTTAAAGTAAGTAGGAACACCAGAGCCAGGTACCCTATAAAGTCTCCTCTCTGTCCCAAAGGATGGTTTGTAAGGCAGCCCTGGCATCTGTTAGGGTGTGGGCTGACCTGGGAGTAGGCTGATCTTGAAAGATTACGACCCTTGTGTCTGAGCTTCCCGTTCGGGTGAACTGCAGTCCCTCCCATCTGATATCCACGAGTGAGCAAGGCTTCAGGAATTCCAAATCAGGAACAACTCACCTATGAAATGACTCACGGTGGAAAAGGAAGAGAAAAGATCCGCTTCGAGCCAATCTGGAACAGGTATATGGAGATATCTGCTGCCTTCTGCAAACCTGGAAAGCAGAGCACATATCATGACATGGACCAGAGAAGCAGCTTTGATAAAATGTGTTTGTTGGAGGCAAGCTGATAATTTTGCTTGCTGTTACATGTGAGTTTTTTCATTATAATCATCATTAACATTATTATAAGGGATTTGTTATCAGAAGACAGTGAAGTGCTTGTCTGCATTGCTGCTGTGCTAGCTTTGGAGTAGAGACCAGAAAAATGAGCAGGAAATAGCACTCAAAGTCTGCAGTGTTTTCCTCCAACCAGAGGTTTCCTTGGAAGTTCACAGGCAGTGACTCATCTGCAGACGGGCTCTGGTGCTGTGCCACCCCACTTTTTTCACTGGCACAGACACTGGTGAGGGTATATCTTGAACTACTTAACTTACAGTGTGGCAGGCTGTTCAGAGATGTTGACTTGTGCTTTGATCTTCAGATCTTTCTGAATTTGTTGGTCACAGGCCTGCTTGAAGTTGCCCATATATAATTTCGCAGGCAGTATTTCTACAGGGTATGTCTGGAAGTTGTCTAGTTCCTGCCAAAGAGAAACCACAGGCTCGGTTTAGAGCATGTATTTACTCCTGTTAGCTCGGTAAGTTCTTAAACACAAGTCACGTGAAGAATTGAACACACTCTGAGTCAACAGCCCATGACACATTCTAGTGTAATGATTCATTTAATCACCTGTACTTTCTGTACACTGAAGTCTTCGCTAGGTTTAGTGAGAATAATTATCAGCATTGCTGGCACGGTGGCGTTGCTTGATCCTAACTAAACAGGAGGCAGGGTATATTCTTTACATTGTCTGGAGGGACTGCAGCATAACAGATCTGTTTGATGTTTTCCCCGGTTATTGTTTGCGAGGCTAAATGAAACCATCTGCCACCTGCACAGCTGCAGATGCTCCATGGTGCCACAACACGAGTCCACAGCTGCTTCCGGGGCCTGCAGCACGAAGGCCAAGAACACAAGTACACAAGTAGTCGACTGCGCCTCTACATCGCTCACAATGCCACAGCAGAACAGAGCAGTAGCCTTGTGATTTAAAGCAACAGAGAACAACAGCCTAAACTGAGAGGCAAGGAGGTATCTGTGTCCAGTTGAACCCGATGGGGAAGCTCAGCAGTTTGCTGCCCTTCACAAAGTGAATGGATTGTCTCTCTGCAGGTTAGCACCGTGTCATGGGCTATTTCACAGGACCCAGAAGCGGAGAGGTACAATGGGAACAAAAGACGTCGCAATGAGATGCTTTCTGCTGTCCAGTGCCCTCTGAATCTGCCCTGCCTCGTGTCCTGTCCTAGATGTGAGAAAAGGCTAATTGTTTCTCATAAGCTAAATAAATCAATGTCTGTAGGTGAAACCAAGCAATCAGGATCCCAGTGTTCCAGTGGATGGCTGTTTTCTTTCTGGGCCTGTTGAAACAATGCAGCAGCGCTTGCTTTGTGATTCTTCCTAATGAAAAGCTTTACAGGCAAAGAACACAGCGCTTGATAGGAGTTGCACTTGTCTGAAGCCGCTGACTGTGGAACCTGTCAGAGGAACCTGCTGCTTTTCAAGTTTGCCACTGTTTGTTTAGTTATCTGTACTCTCCCTAGGCCAGTTTCAGGGTTATCACAGAAACCTCCCCTGGCTGTTTTCATGAGCTTTCTTTCACACAATAGAAGAAGGATAAAAAAGGCAAAGTGTGGCTGTAAAAGAATAAGTGGTGAGACTCAGGGCAAGCAAAGTAACTCAAATTACATTTAATTCCTTTGTTTGAAGTTACTCTGATACCAGGTTTACACCACCACTTAACTCGAATTCATTAGCCATCAGCAGTTGAATATGAATGCTAATGTCTTCTACTTGCAAACGAGTCTCATCTCACCTGAGGCATCCAGAAGATCTTCTGAGTCCTCAGAAAATTATAGCAAGCTGAAAAACGCTTGTATCCTCCCTGCAGGATGAGCACGGGGTGGCGGGTGAACTGCTCCAAGCTTCTGGCGTATTGCACTGCAGGTCCTTCCTCAGCATCTAAGGAGATCAGAGCTGTTTGCCAGGGCAGGGTCAGAGTGCCCCTCTCTGCACTGGGGCCTCCCTCTGCCCCCTGACAATGCCCCCAGCAAATGCCTTTTCATTTCACCTAACAGTCTGCAGAAAACCTTGTTAAAAGCTAGACTTATTCAACTGCTGCTGCAGGGCAGTAACAAGGCACGCTGCTTTTCACCTCTTGTCCTGATCTTTCATTCCTCTCCTTGTTTCTTTTGTAGGTCTAGGTAAAGATTTTTTTCCCTCTCCATTATTCTTTGGGAAGTGCTTCTAATAAGTTCTCACAATAGGGAAGTATTATTAATTTAAATCGAATAATCTTAGTTTTTATAGAGGCCCTGTTCTTTAGCATGCTTTAAGCAAAGAGGAAGCTATCCTGAAGAAATCCTTCACAAGTGCTTTAACATTTGCCTCAGTGAAGCAAATTATGTGAGGTGTCTGCTCCCCCTCCTTCTTTCTCCCAAGGGATCCATCCCACTCGCCTCCAGCGATGTCTGCTTTAGAAACAGATCAGCACAACAGAAACCTACTTCTGGTTCTTCACACCTTCCCTGCTACAGTCTCATGACAAAGCATTTAGGAACATGCTTGCTTTATTCATTCCCCTTATGCTCCCAGATTTTTTTCTTTAAAATTGATGTAAATCTTTGCTAAAACCAGAGTAGCCTTTATAAAGCTACTAGGAGCCAAACAAACAGAGAAGTGGTTCTGCACACGGCAGAACTCCTTGCCAAAGGATGCGTGAAAGCTAAACATTTCCACGGTTCAAGGAAGACGGAACAATTACACGGAAAAGTTTCCAGCCCTTCACATTTCTCAGTGAACTCCAGCAAATCGTCACCCCTATTAAAGCTAAGCCTTTTAAAATATGATAATGTGAAAGCTTTCATAATCCTCAAAGAAGGAAGTGCTCACTCTGTGAAGACACAGAACTTGGGTCAGTGTTTTCAACCTCTGAAGAGGCACTGCTCCCTAAAAGGCAATTGTTGGACAAGTCCTGGCTCAGTGAAATTTAAAAAAAAGAAGAAGAATCTGTTCCTCACATGTGACAAGGAACTTCAGGGGGCCCAGCCCACTGAAGATAGGAAACCAGACCTGCCAGGAAGCCTTGAAACAAAATCTGGACTTCTGAAGCCTGAGAACATATGCAACACAGTGAAAAACCAAAGGCACAGCACAGATGTTAGTTTTTCAAACACAACTGAGTAAATCTGCATCTCTTCCAATAAGGTCATAAAATTAAATGAGGAATGGGGAGAATATTTATCCTGCAGTGAGGTCTTGACTGACACGGGTCACAGGTACCTGTTTCTTTCTCCTCTTCCTCATAGTCACAGCAACCCATAGAGCTGGTCTCACAGTCACACACCACACAGTATCTTACACAGCTCACACAGAATCACAGAATCCCAGAACGTTAGGGATTGGAAGGGACCTCCAAAGCTCATCCAGTCCAATCCCCCTGCCGGAGCAGGAACACCCAGATGAGGTTACACAGGAAGGCGTCCAGGCGGGTTTTGAATGTCTGCAGAGAAGGAGACTCCACAACCTCTCTGGGCAGCCTGGGCCAGGGCTCTGTCACCCTCACTGAGAAGAAGTTTCTTCTCCAATTTCAGTGGAACCTCCTGTGTTCCAGACTTGCTCCTCGCAGTCTGGTACCAGACACTCCCCCGTTGGACTCTACCAGAACACAGAGGAAGTGTATCAGGAGCACAGCTCTGCACTTTTCTACTGACATTGTGCAAGTTGCTACCCTATAGCTACGGGGTGGGTGTGGGGCTGCATCTGTACTCAACTCTGAAAGACCCATTTAGAATCCAGAAATGATGCAAACTATGCGGGATTGCTTCATCAGCCGCAGTGGTGAAGGTGCCAACGCTGTCCTTTATGAGACAAGGCTACAATCTGTTAGTTCTTGTGCAATACTTCTCCCATGTACAGCTCCTATGTGCCAATCCTTTGGGCTACTGAAGCCACCTTTGCTATCTTTGTGACAGAAGACATCCCCCAGTGGCAGACATGGGGCATGGCTGGAGCAGGCAGGGGAGGCTGGGACGATTCCCAAGGGTTTTAAGGCCATTTTTTTCCTCGGGCTAACTGCTAAATCCAAGGGTGGTTCACACAAACGGTACTCCTCCCTCACCTGCACAATCCTGCGTGCTGTAATAATATGGCTCTCATCGTATTCACACTGCATAGGAGCATCTGAAAAAAATAACCAAGACAGAGCAATTGACTTATTTGCTGCTTTTAAGGCAGAATCCTGCCCCTGATTCAGTCAGTGGGAATTGAGACAACCAGAGAAAGAGATTCGGTTTCTTAGAAACCATGACTTTCTGATGTGGATACAATGAACCTCATTGCCAATGTGAATCTATGTGTAACACCAAATGACGCCAGCAGCTTTAGTCCTGACCCAAGCACGGTACTGCAGCGTTCACAGTGTCAGTTCTGCTCCATTCTGCTTTGCACTCTGGCCCAGCCTGGCCCCACTCACTGGGCCTACTCTGACCTCCTGGTGGCCAGCACCTCTGTCTCTGTGCTGCCCCAGAGGAGGGGAGAGGGGCACCGGAGACACCCCAAACTGGCTGACTCCCTTGCCGAAACAGGGCAGAGCATGTACCCTGGGACGGATCAGAGCAGGGACAGCAGGACAGAGAATCATAGATGGTTTTGGTTGGAAAAGACCTTTAAGATCATCAAATGCAACCATCGATCCAGCCCTGCTAAGTCTGTCTCTACACCATGTCTCTAAGCACCACATCTACTTACCTTTTAAACACCTCCAGGGATGGCGACTCAACCACCTCACTGGGCATCCTGTTCCAGTGCTTGACAACCTTTTCAGTAAAGAAATTTCTCCTAATATCAAACCTAAACCTCCCCTGGTGCAACTTAATACCATTTCCTCTTGTTCTACCACTAGCTACCAGGGAGAAGAGACAGACACTCCCCTCCCTCCCTCACTACCCCATTCTTTCTGGTAGTTGTAGAGGGTGATACGGCCTCCCCTCAGCCTCCTCTTCTCCAGGCTGCACACCCCCAGTTCCCTCAGCCAAGGGATGACAGAGCCAGAGCAGAACAGGGTCAAGGCCCCTGAAATGAGGTGGGAGAAATGTCCAACAGCCAGGCCCCAGCAGTTACAAGAAGTAACGCGGGCTCTGCCCCGCAACCCCGGGCCCTCAGGCGCTGCCTTGCCCGGCGCAGGCCGCGCCTCACCCAGCAGACAGAGGTAGCCGGGCTCTGCCAGGCGGGGGTACCGCCGGTGCTGGTTGAGGGTGTTGTAGAGGCGGCGAGGCTCGCACAGCGCTATCC
>NW_010186409.1:0-5032 GCF_000695765.1 Mesitornis unicolor | reverse complement strand
TTCTCCTCGTTTGCGGTGAGGCACCCTCCGCGTCCCCACCGTGATTCAGCAGATGTTAAGTGTCGCTGGCCTCTCTGAGGGGAACGGGGCTCGCCCCTGACCTGCGGGCGCTGCATTAGCCTATGGGCTTCCCCGCATGCACGGCGTCTCGCCACTGCTCTGGAAAGTGCCGTTAAAGGGAGGTGAGAACCTGCACGGTCAGCTCACAGGAGCGGAGCCCAGGGCTGGTTCTGAGGGGCAGAGGGAGGTCAGGCAGGTAGGGTGTCATTCCCGTCCCCGAGTTTCGGGGACTGCGTGAGTCAAGGGAATACCTTTCTGCTCAGTAACCCATGATGAATTTGCTTTCTCAGAGTGATTGAGTAAGCAGTTAGTGTCCGTGATATCTGGAAGTAAGTTCCTCCCCACGGTAACTAAATCTTCTGTGAAGAACAGAAACATCTGCTTGGATGAGAACTGCATGGGTGGTTTTTTTATCAAACCTGCCTTCAGGTAATTTGATAATTTCTGGTTCTTGTGTTGTGGAAACCATAGTACTCATTCTCTCTATGCCACTTGGGACTTTAGATCTCTTCTGTATTCACTCTTTGGTTTTGTCGTCTTGTAAGCTGAAGCACAAAAGTGGTGTTTACTTCATAGCCCTCTGTGTCTCTGTTTATGTATATTATCTGTTTCTGGATTTTTCCTGTAAGCTGTTATGCTTTTGAATGGGGAAGGTGATTATATCTTTGTCTGCATTTGAGATTCAGACATACCATGGATGTATACGCTGATGTAAGAATACTTCAGCTTTGTAGTTTCTGACTTCTAGGTAATGCCCTATCTGCTATTTAGCTCAGTGCTTATTAGAAGTAAAACATTTAACAATTTTATGAAGCTATTTAGTACACTTCAAGAACTGTCTTCCTGAGTTTTGATAGCTCAGAGTCTATCATTTTAAAGGGAAAGGTAGGATTGCTTTGTTTGTTTCACTAGTAAAAGAAATTACAATAGATGAAAATGAGTAATCATCGGGTATTTTTATTCCCCATATAATTTAAAAATTCAAAACAATTGGAAAAAAAAAAGCCATGCAGAAATCTTATGACATTGGTGCTGTCATTAGAATAGAGATAAGCAGATGGACTCTGGCACTTGGCTGTGCAACTAACATAGCTGTCATCCTGGACTCAGTAAAAATGCATTCATGTCAAATTTAAGCACTTGGAGGTGGATACTCCGAAATGACAAGTAGAGTATTGCCAAATTCAGGAACAACTGAGTTGTGACTGGTCATGTAACTTCAGTGGCTGTGCTACTGATAGAAGGCAAACTGTCTCATAGCTTGTTATCCGAATATTACTCCAACTGTGACCCAGGGTGTTAAGGAAGAAGAGGAAGAGCTGGTAACTGTGGTTAGCCCGACCTCTTCCTCACCTTCCTGACCTTATCATCCTTGCAGCATGGTGCTTTCTGCCCCTGCGCAGGCACCCCTGCTACTGCCAGCTAGGGCTGACCCTGCATACTGAGAATCTCTGCACTGCAACAGTATTTTTTAGGGAAGAGGGGGAAAAAACCTGATTTGGTCACTTCCTCTCCTTTTCTCCATACAGAAGAGAGCTATGTGAGTAGCACGGTGGGGTAGGAGGGAATGGGGCTGAGATGGTACGTGTAGTAGCAGCATGACAGAGTTGGACTGATTTATTGAAGGGTTTTTTGCAGGACCATGGTAGTGCTGCTGCTTAATGACTTCAGTTTTCTATACATGCAGAGCTGTGATTCAAAAGTGGCAGTGATTCTTTAGATCATCATTGCAATTGGGTAACTTAAACCTTTTAGGAAAAACTTTATTTCTAAGGATAGAGGGAGAGAAAACCTTTAAAGTTTTCTTTAAAAAAAAAAAAAGGAGAGAAAGCAAGCAAGCTGATGGTTTGAGTCTCAGAAACAAAACTGAAAGTGATTGCACCTTCCTTGACTCGTTGACTGGATCTGGCCTGCAAGTTTGATACTTTTTTTTTTATTTTTATTTCCCCTGTGATGCAAAGGATTCAGGGAAGAAGTTGCTTCTACTAAAATCAGATGCTCTGTGTAAGTCAAGTGAAAGCTGAGACAGTTATCTGAAGCTTCAAAGAGGAAAAACCAAAGAAATCTCGGGTGTAAGACGTGTGAATGAGAAAAGTTAGTTTCTCTTTAATTAATTGAACTCCAGTTTTCAGAGTATTTTAAGAGTATACAGATAATATGCTGATCATATGGCAGAGTTATTGTATAGTTTATGTTGATGAAAAAACTTAATGATGGAAAATCATCAAAAACACGTGGAAGAGCTCAATTTCCATTGTTCATATGATGTTTTGCAGTGCCCAGTACATGTCCTAGAGGCAGAAGTCTCTTAACTCACAGAATAGGAGCCAGGTTTCTGGGCCAGTCCAGCAGACTGCCTTGTCTGACACTGGCAACCAGAGCTGTTTTGGCTGATGCTGGTGGCAAAAGTGCTATAATGTCACATAAGTCATCACTGTACTCATCTTTGTCCTTTTTAATCGTATAAATTAATAGTTTTGTGTTGCTCCCACAAACTTTAAAAATTGATAATTTAGGACATTCAATATTGTAGTCAGTGTCTGGTCTCTATATCATAAGTTTTTGACATCAAGCTGTTTCTGTGTTTTATAGTTGGTGCTGGAGTTGAATATTTTGGTAAATTGATGTGTAAAAATTTTAGTTTTGTGTACTGGACAGAACTTCTATCCAGCCTTCTCTGTCATTTTATTTCTAACATAATCATACCCAGCCTTTTCAGTTACAAATTCCAGAGCTTCAGCTGTTATTTTACAAAGTTATAAACCTTAAAGGCATTACTATCTATTTAAAATTGATCGATGGGATTCAGATCAATGTCAGTGTAAAAAAGATCCAGTGGAGCTGTAATTGAAAACCTCTGGAAGATGTTTTTTGGAAACTAATGTTTGAAGGAAAGGCAAAGAAGCGTTGTTTACAAATTATAAATAGCTTGCTTGTTTGAAAAAGCAGGTCTTCTCGGGTGTATCAAAGGTTGGTTTTGCCTGTATTTTGTCTGCTTGCTCCGATAACTGGGAAGGCAGTGCTATTGATCTTACAGCATGTACCACTCTACAATTGATCACTGGGGTTGCAGCTGATCAATAGAAGCCTGAGCTCAGTTTTTCTGTGTTAACTGCTTAAATAGGTAATCCTCTCTGGTATGCAAGCGCATTGCTTAATGCTTTGACCTTCTGACTTGGTTTGAATAAGCTCGTGTTCTGTGTCCCGAATGACTTTTTGCAGTCAGTGTAGTCTTGCATTGAGATCTCTTAAGAGAAACAAAGCATTGGGTTTTTTCCCCTCTCTGAAATGATCAAATCCCTGCTTGCATGGGAAAGGCATTTTCTTAAATGTTAAGAAAGCCTGTTTTTCCTGTGATTGGGAAATTTTGAAAGAACAGCTTGTATGTCCAGACTTAATTGTGGTTTTGTGTTTTTTTTTTTCCCTCTTTGAAGGCTACAAGGTTCTTTCAGAATTCTTGAAGCTTGCAGTGTACTTGATACACAGAAGTTTATCAAAGGAGGAGCAGGATATCATTGTTCTGACTTAGGTTTAAATCTTCTTTTCTAGAAAGGAAAGCAGATTAGTTCAAAATACCATGTTGTATTAGTAGTATGACAGTTTCTAACTGATACAGTTCAAATGGAAATTCTGAGCTTGTATTTTCTCAGCTGCATCTTGTGTCAGAAACTCTTGCACCAGAGTAATGTTTTGAGTGGGGAGATCAAGAGAACATGAGTCCTGCCCAAGAAGTAGTCAGTTCTTCAACTGGAAGATGGTCTGAATATTCACATAACTTAAGCTGCTTAGCTGTTGGTAGTTGGGATCATGGAAACCAGTAGTAAAGAGTTGTGAGGTCCTACTTAGTCTGGTCTGTGTTGGTGGAGGTCAGCATTCATAGTAACTATCGTGTGAAAGATTTGATGTAAGCCCTTTCCTAACGTAGATATTTGTGCGTGCACCATTTGACATTTGTAGGCTTGCAGCAGATGAAGCCATGACTGAAATGACGGGTGAGATTTATTCCCTGAATTTGGGAGGTTGGATTTCTGAGAGTATGCTTATTACCAGTTGTGCTATGTCAAGTGATAGCATTGTGCTTCATCTAGACATAGAGATATGCCTATGTGTTCAACTTGATCTGCCTCATCAGTTCTGCACTCTAAAATAAAACTAGAATCCTAGTTTATAAGCACTCTGCAAAGTAATTGTTAAAGCATATATATTTCCTTTTTTGATACAGCAAAGCCATACTGGGTTCCACCCTAATGACTAATACCATCATGTGGTGTCCTTGCACAGTAATGTATAGTAATTTGAAGTAGAGATATAGGAGGCACATGGAGTAGAGAGAGAAGTTTATATGAATAAAATCACCATTAATCATCTGGAATGAAACTGTGTGTGGTGAAAAGCTTTTCTGTCCTTTTATGTTGCATAACCTTGTGAGAAAAGAATGCATTCTTAATCTTTTAATTAAGTATTATGTCACCACAAGCAGTTTATTGCCACTCTGTGTGACTTCTTTGTAGGAAAAAAGGTTGAAAAGGTGATTGGATTTCATTCTGCATTTGTAATGGAAGGGAGTTTATTGTGCTTTTAAGAAAGTACCTTTAGGTTCTTTACTGGGAAGAGAGGAATTGAGTAAGCTAGTGTATCCCCTAAGTCAGGTGTGAGTTGGAGCTTTGTAAACAAAAATGGCTGGGAAAACTATGGTAGCATAAAATAACTTTGCACTTGAGTGCATGAGCCATAAAGATTTTGAGGAGCAGATTTCTGTATGTCCTGGGTTGAGCTAAACAGAACTAATTTTCTGTTTAGTGATTTTACTTTTCAACTCAGTCTCTTCTAAGTGGCTGAGCTTGCTGAAACTAGGAGCATGTTTTTCCAGACAGTGTGATAATGTTCAAGGTCGTGTCTCACCATGGGTGCCCTGTCTGTGGCTACGCAGGGGGAGAGCTAGGCATTCCATCCCACATATGTCATACTCAGT
>NW_010186408.1:3999-38837 GCF_000695765.1 Mesitornis unicolor | reverse complement strand
GGCTTGCCCTGAGCCTTAAACGGAGACATGTTCTAAGAAAACTCTGGTCTTTTGCAATCTTTAGACTTTTGTCATGCTTACTGAGGTCTGAGTACAGCTTCTTCGGTTTCATTAGCTTTACAGGTCAGCACACTTAAAAAAGAATGAAAAATAGAGACAAACGTACTACCACCAAAAGTTAACTGCTTATGCAATTGTAAAAGAACACTAACCCACATTACTGCGTAGCATGCTCACAACATATATGAAATTCAAGCCTCTATTCCAGATAATTCTAGAGGTAAGGTGTCTGCTAGACTTTCCAATGGTCCTTGACTACTTTTGTGCATTCATAGTTGTAAGCTGCTGGAATGAAGAGCAGAAACGCCTGAGTTAGATATGGGCTGAGCTAACTCTGGAACAGGAATCCACACACATGCTGCAACATAATACTGTGAGTTACTCTAGCTAATTATCCCCGAGACAACTAACACCATTGTATGGTGCTGCACTGGCCTGCAGAGATGTTGGTCGGTAGCTAGGGGATCTCTGCAGTACGCTCTGCTGCACCATGTGGATGTGCCTAAATGCCTTCATAAGTGAATGCCTTGGGAAAGGAAACAACTTTCTAGTAATAGCTGAAAAGTTTAACAACTCCGTGTTTCTGTTGTTGTCCTAACCTAGAACGGCATGAAAAATCTAGTGTGCTCTCAACCCAAAGGCCAACATTTAAATACTACAGACGTTACCACTGATAAAGGGTTGTGCAATAATTATGATGGACCATGTAACTCAGTAAGGTACAGAGAAGAACCTTCATTATTAATAAAGAACTACCTCATCTCATTTAAAATGAGAACAGATTGAAGAGCAAAGTCTTATACTTTCTCAGGAGAATCATGGAATGAAAAAGTAGCAAGACAAAGGCCTTCCTCCATACATGAAACACTCTTTGAAACTCTCAAAGAGTCCCTTAAAGATGAGATGAGACAAGAACATCAGTGCGACTCATTTGGTCTGAATGTCCCACTTCAGATATGCTAAGTGCCTGACACTGTCTTCATAATGAATATTTATTCTGAGACGAAAGCAAAATAGCAAAAGGCATAGATAAAAGATTTCCCTGGAAGAGTACACAGGTAAGGTAAGAAATAAAAGTTATCTTTAGGTTTCCCTGACCAGTTCAGTGGTGAGGTCAGCTTCAGCTCAAGAATGGAAAACCACTGTCTTTAAATAAAAGAACTAAAACTGCTCCTCATGTCATTACTTACCTAAACTTCTCTAACACTATAGTGTACAAATTTGGCTAACAATTACACAATTCACAATTACAGCTGCAACTTTTTAATTTTTTCCACCAGGAAAACCCAGTTCAACAAACCACTTAATTTCCAATTTTTCACTTGTAGCCAAGTGAGATGGCAGATAAAAGTACTGTGGGGACTCTTGGTGCCCCTTCTGGTGTAATTATTACCTATGGACCAGGGACCGTCCACTTGATGACTCTATGAGGGTAGTTACCCAGAAAGGGTGGTCTACATACGCTGCAAAATCAGCGCCAACTAGAAGGTTGAAATCTGACCATACTTTACAGAGGTCAGGGAACATCTGGGCACTAAAGAAAGTGTTCAGCAGAAAAAAACAAACAACAAACCATAGTCCAAAAGGGACTAGGGATTCAACAACGGGTGTACAGACAAAGGTACTTTGTAACGGTAGGTTTGATCAAAGGACATAGTCTGCAGGAACTATGACTTAAATATCTGCTCTCCTGAAGAGTGTTGCGTAAGAAGTGACTGCAGGGTAAGCATTGGTCCATCAATGGTGCACACCAGCTGACCTCTCCCTCTGTAAGCTGCTGGAAAGAGCAGTGTCATTGTTAAGTTTTAAAACCTTCTTCTATCAGAAAGGTGCCTGGGCTACCTTATATTCCTTATATTTTACCTTCATTTCCTCCAGCCACATTATCCTAAAGATTTAAGTCTGACAAACAGACTAAGGTGTGCACTCTATTTCCTGGACTGAGAGGTGCGTGCATACACAATGAGAAGGATCTTCAAGCTGTAATCCTTATTTCAGGACACATTCTGCTGACAGCAAGAGCCACAGGCCTTTGAAAAAGTCTGTTTTTCAGGTAGGTAGGAATAACCTGAGAGGTGTATTAGTTAAAAAGAATTAGCAAAGCAAATCAATAGGATCCAGGAATTAAGGCTGTGTGCAACGCATGGATCTCCAGGCCTCTCAGGAGCTAAGTAAAGCCCTAAGAAAAGCTTTTCCACTGTCTTTTGGGAGGCGGCAGGTACATGTGAATTTAAACAAAAGAGATTTGCAAGCCATTTGAAATGCTACATTCAATTACTTTTCTTCAAAATCTCAAACACCTTCCTCAATATACACTTTGTAATCATTGTAGTACCTGCTGACAGAAATGCTTCATCAACAATTACCAACTTATTCTTTAAACTGTGTCTAGCCACCTTAAAAAAGATGGTTTTTATGGGGTTAGCACACAGCGGAATGTGTAAACACTCAGCATAGAGCCAAGTACTTAGTGAAAAGTAAATAAAGTGCAGAAAAGGATAACAGCTTAGGGTAAAGCTGAAATAGAAGCCTAATAACCTGTTATCATTCATGCATTACCTACTAACACTGACTGCTCCTGTCACCCTGTCCTCTGTCCCTTGTCATGCCACCCCACCCTTCCTGCCACAGCCAGAACTGAGCTCACCTAGTGCTAAGCCATTCATTAACTCATGTGATGAGAAAAGAAGGTGCTTGATGGTAGAGCTGGCCAAAGCATGGGTCAGTGCACAAGCACATGGTGGGAGGCAAGAGGAAAGGAGGGCTGGAGGCAGCTGGCAGTTCAGCTGGCACAGGCTGCCACAGAGAAGAGAAAGACAAAAAACTCAGATTCCAAGTTTAAACCTATTGAAAAATGTTGAATTCTCTGATCTGCTATATTTCTGCATGCTTAAAAGTGTAACACCCTAGAATCTATCAAAAAATAAGTACCTAGTGCCCAGCTGATGCAGTAGGCAGTGTTATTCATACTAATGTGGATTAGATGCCCAAATAGTTTTGAGAGTCAAGTCCTTCACTTCCTTCTTTATGACAGGAAACACTACATTTCCCTACTGCACAGAAGTGCTATAAGGACATGTGCATGTGATCATCAAAGGTTGTGGCAATAAGGACCATATAAACTTCTAAGGGAGTAAGAAAAAAATAAAATTCAACTCTGTGAGGGGGTTCAAATCTCATTTGCAGACAAGTAAATATTGAGTAAATCTTGGATTTTGGTGGAATTACTCTGGATTAACACTGTCTGAGTCTGAACCCGAGCCAGGCCCAGACTGCGTTCAGGTAAGCTCATTAAATACATCCCAAACCCTTTGACTCTGCTAGGAGCACTCACAAGTTTAAAGTTAATCATGTGCTTAAAGGCTTTGGAGGATCAGGGCAAGAGGGCTCAGCCACTTACAGGACTGAGCTATTCTGCTTTATGTACATCTGAAGAAAATAAAAGTGCAGTTATCACCACTGCCTCCCAATGCCCTGACATAGAAGGTTATCATATAATCACTCAAGTCAAAGTTGGTTTCTTCTTTTTGGGGAAAAAAGCCATTGTAACAGTGGCAGCTTCAGACCTTTGGCTTTTGTGGTTTATGTCACTCCTTTTAGATCATCCTTCATCATGGATATGGTCCCATAGCTGCAGCAACTCCATGTGTATCCAGACAGACAGGATTTAGAGCTTATTTTCATTTAGTATTTGACAAGGCTCAGTCATTGCTCAGTGCTGCTTCTTTGCTAGTGCCAGGACTCAGGAGTGAGGCAAGGTGAAAGCTTCATGTTTCCCACAGGAGGACCCGAGAGCTGCAGGCAAAAGCAGAGTCAAGAACAAGGTTTTTGTGAGGGAAAGGGTGACTGACCCTGCAGGGCCCAATACCTGACAATAGCAGACTGCCTGCCCTCTCTCTTCCCTCCCTGGGATTAACTGCTCCAGGCCAGACAGATTAGCTGCAGCAGGAAAGGGATAAATACTCCTGTTGGCAAGAGCTTTGGCAAATGGGGTACCAAGTCTTCACTTTTAACTGCCTCTGAAAGCAGAAGACATGACGAGAAACATCATGGAACATTATGAAATGTGATTAATTTAGTATCAAGGCACCATAACCCTAATAAAGTTTCTAAATAGGATCGTATAATTTAGTAGGTGCCCCTATTCAATGAAGCAGTGAGCTCCTTTCAGGCAGGTGTTGGTCCAGATTAGATCTGAGGTTGAATCCACTCACAGCGCAGATGCTGAACCTCCTCACTGGTGTCTCACAGCCAAGTGTGCTGGGTCTGAACATCTCAGACACAACCAGCACAGGAGAATGTACCTGTGTTTCAGATTACTCATCTCTATTATTCTCCACTGGAATACAAAGTCCTCTTCAGTCCTGAACATTCTATAAAGTTCAGAAAACTTTCACGGTTCTCCATGATTTCAAATACAGGTTCTCCTCCTCCTTCTTCTTTCTTTTTCTTCTCTAAAATGCAGAAATGCGCATGCATTAACATTATTAAATGAGAGAGCTACGCTAATAGGACTGATTTGGTCTAGAAGAAAAGTGTATAATTAGAGTGCCAAGTAACAGGACTATCCATGGTGACACAACACTCACAGCACCGAAGGGATGTTCAGTATGACAACATAAAGGCTCCAAATTTCTGCTGGTGACAAAACCATGTGTGCACATAGAGTAGATGGGAGAGCCAGCCTCCCACATAATGAGCTTAAATGTTCTACCTTTTCCTCGCCCCTGGGAATGGCTCTGACAGTCAACCCATTGCTAGGGATGAAGATAACAAGCCATTGTCAAAGGCAACCACAAAGCTGCTTATTTCACATTAGCATTCTTAACATTTTCTATTTAATCAGATTTTTTGGTGGTTGAGGAAAGCTGCCTTTCCCCATTACCAGCTGCTATCCTAGATTTCCCTCTCCCCATCTCCAGTACACATTTTGCCATGCTCGTCTGCTTTTCTGTGTAAAAAGGTTACGTATGCCTGGAGGGAGGCTAAATGTTATTTAAAAAAAAACCAACAGACCAACGACAAAAACAAACAACAAAAAAAACCAAACCAAACAAACAAAACCCCACATGAAAACAGAACTGTGGGCAAGAGGCCAAGACTCTTGATTATGTGACTGTGACTAACCAATGGGCGTTTTAAAAAAAACATTTATCTCATTATATTGCCTCCTCTGGATGTAATAATACAACTCAAACTAGCTTTCTAGAAGCAGACTTCTTTTTATGCAATCGTGTTATACAGATAGCAGCAGCTTATGTTTAAACTATTTAAGAGAACAAATAGCTGCAAAATGTACTTCAGATGGCCCTTCTCCTGCTAGCAGTGTATTCCTGACTGGAGAGAAGCTACAGAAACACCCTGTATTTCGCTGCTGCTTGGATGTAATTGTAAACAACGCACAATGCCCACAGGACCTCGCATCCAGGTAAGGATGTCAGGCCTGCTTGTTTTATTGCATTTGAGAGATCCATGACATTGTAAACTGTAGAATGACTTTGACAAAACAAAGCTGAAACGATGCAGAATAAAGCAGCAGTTCATCTTTTAACTTAAACCAAAGTTTCCCACAGGATGCTGTCTTTCCTAATGCTATCTGAACTGCATCCAGACTGACAGACATCACTCTGCTGGCACTGGACCGAAACGGAAATTTCCACAGTTTGGGAAGACAATATTGTGAATTCCTATAGTTCCACATCTACCACTTACAAAAAAACGCACTGTCCTTGCTATAGTTACTGGACCAAGGACCTTCTATATGTCCTCCAGGCTGATTTCAAGTGTACTGGCCTATTCTGTTAAGGTGCATTTGAGGCACATGGGTGCTAAGAAAAAAAGACAACAATGCAAGTAGGCAGACAGGGAGTTAGGAAAAGAACAAGAAATCAAGACTGGCAAATTTAGGAAATATGGATCTTATTTTCTCATTCCTTTTCTTGCTTTTACAAATGGGTCGGAGAGATGAGAAACAATGGGCCACCTTGTTCAGGTACCAGACTGAGGTGGTATTTAGGTCTTTCAGCAAGTAGTAGAACATTCCCCAAAGTAGAACATTCCCCAAAAGCCAGGAAAGTCTTTCACCTGGTATCATCATACATGCCTAAGGGGTTTAAATCCTGAAGTATTAAATGTGGTGCCCTAAGCATTAACTCTGTATGAAAGCAGTTTAAAAGTGCAAAGAAGAAATCCATCACCTAAATGAAATATTTAAACCAAGTTAGAAACATGCAGGATTTACTATGGGTTCCCATGTCACTACTCAGCAAAAAGAAAAGGTACATTTTATACCCTCTGCAGTCATTCAAGTCTGCAATTTTCCATACAACTTCCATTATGACATTTTACTCAGAGAGCCAAGTAAAATAGCTTCTTAGTTGCTGTTCTTTCCAGTACCTTCAAAAATGTGTAAATTATGCTATAGTAGCAGGTTATTTTCATTCATCCTCATAGCACAATTGAGCTGTTAACTGCTGGGTTCATACTAGAAGGTATTCAGGCAGGATTTGTTTCAGCCATTCCATTAACTTCAATGGACTGTTTTAGTGTTTGCACTGAAAGCACAGTTCAGATCATTTCACATTCAAAATTTTTCAAGCTTCATGCCAACAAACAACTGAGGATGATACACATCAGTCTTTCAGTAGATGTAACACCATTGCCAGGCAATTCACAGGTTTTGAAGAAAAAGACTGCTGTAGCCCAGGCAATTTAAGCTGCAACAGAGGCTAAAAGGACTCCTAAACACAGATGTTTAGGAGGTGACATCCCATGTTAGAGGCAACATCTTTCACAGACACACATATAGAAATCATGTAACAATAAAAATTGATACCCCTGTGAATTCCCATCAACTCAGGTGGCCACAGGATAAGTCAATATGGCCACAGTTTTCTGTGCCCTGTCTAGTAATGCAAAATTCCTGGAAGATAGGAGAAGGGATAAAAAGAAGATAGATTCATCCTTGCATACTCCAGTAAAAGATGAAAAGCTTTCCCCTTTTCAGTAAGAATGATTTACATTACCATATGCCATGGAGGAAGTAGTAACACAGCTGTTGTTGGAGAGAGACAGTGTGTAGATTGATGGAGGATCTAAGAGCAACTGTTGGCTTCCAGGCGGCAATACAGCAGAACTGATGCTCCTCAGGTCTTCACTTACAGCCTGCACCTTGCAAACTTCTCCCAGTGGATCCTGAATTCCTCAACATTGAACCAAACCATGCCCCCAGGAAACTCACGCTCTGGAGATAAAAGGCCCAGCACAACTTCACTTCCCTTGTTCCTCAGGAAAATGCCATTAGCATGTAAATTGTTGATTTATTCACTGAGAATTATCAGACCTAGCTAGTCCCCAGCAGGATCTCAGCTCCCAGTATAAGTTCCACTGAAATGACCATCAGCTTCTGCTGGCGTTACACATTAGCACAAGGAAAACTTGAAATACAACAGGTGAGTCAGCAATGCCAAGTTTAGGACCCTTTTCTTTATGGCTTATGTGGAATCTTGCATTCAATCAAATGTCACTTGCCAAGGGTGCTGTGCACCTCTAGTAGCTCAGCTATCATCTTCTTCTTAGAGGAGCTTGACGTGAACAGTTCTGGACTCATAATTTACTCATGAACAACACAAACCCTGGCAATCAACAAAAAATTAATTGTTTTCGCTAATTCAGAGGAGTGCTATGGGATCCACCTTTCTTTCATGTTTTCTGAGTTCAGAATTATGAAATCACAATTCCTATCAAGTGATTCCCAGAACCAAAAGGAGAATTAGACTTCATGTTTTCAAAACCCAATTTTAATATTCAGTTATATTATCACTAAAACAAAAAACCTCTCCCCACACCTTACACTGGCATTTGTGTCAGACTTAGTACTTCTGGTGAGATGAGAAAGAAATGCTATTTTAATAAAATACTTTTTAAATGAAAGACGAAGTGGAGCAGAGAACATTCATGCCAAATTTGGTGTTTGTACCAGGAGAAAGCAATTGACTGAATATTTTGGGCTAATAGTGACAGCTCAGCAACTGATGCCCATCATTACAGAAAGAGTAATACAAGTGATTTGTGAGGAAGGATTCCAACCTGCTCACTCTGTCATTCCTGCAGACTCAATTGTGGCAGAATCTAGCCCTGTATTTCATCTTAAAACACATCTACCAGCAGTAGCATTATTTGTCTTGGCACGTACTGGAGCTTATGCAAAAAGTAGTAGGCTTACCATGTGGAATATGAAGCAGTAATGCAAAACACATATGGAACAGTAAGAGAAAATATTTTAAAATGTAATTTAAAATAGCTTAATCTTACATACACTAGACAAACAAATTAAGATATAGATACCTCATTAGTAATTTCATATTAGTAAACACAGCATTAGAACAGACCATACCTTTGCTTTATCTGAAAAAGAAAACATTCTACTAATTTTTTTCTGTTCTGCATGCATTTCATTTTCCAAAATGCAACCAGGCGTGCATTACATACAAACTTCATCCTGCTTCACCGAGGCACAGCTGCCATGAGCATTCTCTAGTGCTATGCAGAAGCCTTATGGAGTGAAAGGTGTGGGGACAAGCCAAATCTGAGCCTAAGTGCCATATTTTCAGCAGAGTGCAGCTCCAGAAATGTTACTGGAAAGAACCAACTAGGACTTGATGCCGTAGCAAGCAACTTTTGGCAGCCAAAAAACAGGCAGTGTGTAATGATGAGAGCTGAAACAAACAAACTTTATTTAAGAAAAAGCAGCGTCACTTTACTTCTGGTCTAGAACAATACTGTACATGGCTTTTATCACAGTGTCCTGTGACAGCCGAATCAGACACTAACAGGCAAGCAAAGGGGGACATGGAGCGCATCACGGTGCCTGCATCAGTTGCACTACACTGACACAGGCTGGAAAACACACAGCACACTCTAGGGACATACATGGAAAAATCAAACTAATAGAAACAAACAAAACATGGATCCATAGTGCCACAAACCTTCCGGCTCTGTGTTCTCTTTGAGATGCACTTGCTTCAGTGGGCAGCAGAAGATTTCGTGACACTTAGCACGAAAAGGGGACTCTTTTTTCTTTAATTCCGCAGATTGGATCGAATCTTGCCGTAACATAATGTACTCCTGTGTGCCAGGGGGAGCGTCATCCATAACTGTGGTCACCACATAACAAAATGAACTCAAGTTAGAGCTTGAGAAAAGTGATCTAGAGAATTAAATTAACTACATAATGTCAGGGTGTAAGAAAGGAGGGGAAGAAATGTTTACAGGAAAGAAAATAAAAATTTAAAGTGTAAAGTATCTAAGTCATGATGGTAGAAGGGTGGGAAAAATATTTACTTTTATAAACAACACTTCTCATAAACATCAATACTTTATATTGTTTCATGCAGCTTTAATAAATACCAGAATAACACCCTGCTCCACAAAGCAACGAAGTTCTCCTCCTATGTCTTTGCTTTATTCTCCTATAGCACCTATGCTGATTCTGCATGCAGATTAAGGAAAGAAAAAGCAAACAAAGCATGCCTCTATTGCCTAGCCATAGGTAACCTCTATGTTAACATCAAGGAGTAATCATTTCACATCTGCAGGTAATGCAACACCAGCATATCTATTCTCCAAAGAAAAAAGAACATGCCTTTATCAGGATATGTAACCATACACAGTTCCTTTGCGTGAGGATGATAATCAAATGACATTTGACTTGATCATAAATTTCAAATGGATAGAAGAGTAGTTCCATAAAGAGAAAGCACAATAATTCTTTTGATGGTTTTCTTGTAAAACAGCAAGTCATTTTTAAAAGTTGATCTTATAAATCAATACTGCCATTAATACTATAAATTATATGCAGTCTGAAATGTTTTCTGAATGGGGTTCAGGCTATTAAAAGGTAAAAAGCACAGCACAGAGAAAGCTCCAGCTACCTCAAACTATTATATCACCAGAAAGTATTTAAACATTTCTCCACTATCTAAAAAATGAAACCTTAATAACAGAGATAGTGAGATTCCTGAGTTAACAGCTTTAAGGCACAGACCATCTCTCAATAACAAAAACTGAACATTTTTTCAAGACACAGTCTCTAACCACTACTAGTTATAGTGTGATACACAGATAAAACTGCAGCCAAAATTGAGTTGAGATTCTCCAACCCTATGGCCAAAAAAAAGCAAATCCAAAATTCAAAACAATGCCAAGGATTAGGAAAGTAAAATTTCAACAATCAGGAAAGTAACTATTCATAGGCTACTACAAAACTACAGATGCACTGGTACTATGTAAGTTTATATGGTTCTAGAAGTGTTGGCCATTAATTCAAACAATTGAACTATCTCCTAAATATCTGCCAGTGCAAAATTACCTTAAAAACCTGTCAGATTTAAACATGGATCCCCTCAAATATCCTCTTGCATGTTCATGCACTTGATTTTTTTCTCTCCTGTCAACAATGGTACTAGTAAAAGTAATACCTAAGTGATAAGTGAGTGATTCAATTTGATAGTCATTCCTTTCGCAGTGGGCAGTCACCTTCTTTCAAGACCTCATTATTCTGCAGGAGACACTTTGCACCTGGACTGTTTGTTGCTTCATTAGACTACACACAGTGTCAGTAACACGCAATAACAATCAATACAAAGTGCCATTAAAAGGGGTGCATGAGCTAATAGGAAAGCATAAGTCGTTCAAAAAAGAGCAGTAGGTCAATGGAGTACAAGGTCTGGGTTGCCATATACTTGCTCCCTTAATACTAGTTTTATTTTGTCTTGTTTGGAGGGTACGTATGTGTTCTTGAAACACACTGACAGCCCAGAGACTGAAGGATGACTGCTGGGAGTAATTACTAAGAGTCAACATCAAAGATAAGCCAAAGTCCAACAAGCCCTGTTGGCTCACTTCTCCAAAAAGACACCACGCAGAAGCTGCTGCTGCAGGCATCCATGTAAAGCCAGCAGCAAGCTGCATGCAGTGCCACTGACATCAACCATGCCAGAGCACTACAGCGCATCTCCCTGACATTTCAAGCGATAAAGCATAACATGTGCGTCGTGGAACATGAATAGTCATCAGAAGAGTGAAGCTCACAGCTACCTTCTTTCTGTAAGCTGGCTGACACAGGGCACAGCATGCCCAGATGTCAAAAACTCAGCTTTGGGTAAAAAACACATTCCTCTGAGGGGCAAAGCCCTTCCTGAGAAGTCCCATCTAACTGTGGGAGCTTAGAGGACTACCCACAAAGCTCAATGCTATGTGGTGCTGGGCTGTCATTTTAGGAGAAAAAAAGTAGAAATCAAGCTAGCAGCTGCTAAACAGGGTCTGCAGGGCAGAAGGAACTGCTGGTGACTACCCAGAGGTACGGCACAAGGACCTATTCTTCCAGTCACAAGAGCTGTTTGGCACCAGGCTATGATTTCTCAGCTTGTGTAAGCCCTGAGGGACTATGCAGCATCCGCAAAACAACTCCGAGGACTGATTCCATTCATCAAGTGTTTGGCAAACAGTTGCTTGACATCATTAGGTAAGTCCACCCCTGTATAGGGCAAGCTAATACAGGTGGAGAAGGTCTAACTGGTCCTTTACCAGTCACCTACACACGGATCTATTTAAATGTGAAAAAGTCACAAAGAGAACCACACCTTAAGTAAGTGAAGTACATGCTGAAATCAACAAAAGCACACTGGGTTACTAGAATCCAGGACAGCAGGTGTAAATGAGCCTTGGTTTTGAGGACCATCATAGTACTGACACCTGCATCAAACCCTAAGAACCACAGCTCTAATAAAGCCTTAATGCTAGAATGATGTATGGATAACTTAATTGATGTCAGTGTTTTGAAAGGAACAGCTAAAACCTTTTCTTAAGATGATGAATGGCCTCAAGTCAGAATGAGAATTTATTGCAAAAATAGGACCCCAATGCCTCCTTTTCCCTGCTATGATGACAGCAAGACATCTTCATGGAACCCCTGAAATCATAGCTACAGGACCTCAATTATGGGTCCCATGAACCAATCCACAGGGAAGTTTCAATGACACGGAATCTAATGTAAAAAGCTTTAAAAACCTGATGATGTCCATTTTTGATGGCTAAAAATAATCAGTGCACAACCATGAAAGGATCATTATTAAACAACTGTGAAGAAACATTTTGGAAAAGGGAGAAATATCACCAGGAATCTGCTATGATTTTGCTAATAGGATAAAAAACCACACTTATGAAAGAATCATACATACACCAGAGTAGGAGAGAAATGATAAGTTTTAGAGAATTAAGAAAAATCCAAAGCACTATTTACATACTGTGCTATGGGTAACAGTGGACATTGTTTTTACTCAACTGTTTCCTCCATTACAGACTCTAATTGCAGGACCTAGGGTATGCTTACACTCCTCTGTGTAACACACAGATACACAAGCTAGCTTTAAATCAGCTAATTTGAGTAGTAATCACCAGCCAGTACTAAGCTCAACAAAGGCAACAGAAGATCCATGAGGAGCCTGGCAGATGCCCAGCTTTACTTCATCACATGGATGCTGTTCTCAAGAGCTGTTAGAAGAAACCTTCATTGAGGCACATCTATATTTCCTTGCCCACCTTCCTGAAGGCAAATATGTGGTCATCCTGTCAGCCTCCAATATTCAGCTATGCCTCTTTTCCTACACTTCAGCAGCTGCTGACCCTAAAGTACTTCCCAAGGTCATGGCTGAAACAGTGGTTAACATTGCTATCTTCCCATGACTAAAACAGGGACAAGACTTCCTATGTCATGGACACAGGTGATTAAGATACTAGTACAGAATTTGTATCTTTTCAGCTGGAAGATGATAAAGGAATACTTCATAGCTTTACAAAATATAATAATGTGAAAAACCTTTTTTATTCCCTCCACCCTCCCCTCATAATTTGATAGAGACCAAAAACACAGCAACTCTGTATACATGAGAGGAATTTGCTTAGCAGTTAACTTAAAATAGCTGTAGTAACTATTATGCTTCCTACATCAAAACATTCAGCTTACTAAATATCATCCCATAGCATATTTAGTTTTCAGCATAGCATAGTTTTTTAAAAATAGTAATTACAATAATAAAAACTTACTGACAAGAAACCAGTAGGAAAAAAATTCCTTCTTCCTGTAAGCCTTACTGAGAGAGAAACATGATCTTTAAGATGACTGTTGGCACCAGGATGCTTTTCAAGATAAATCCAAACATGTTTGCTTTATATAAACACACCAGCTACACACTCTGCTGCTTTGTGTCTTTATTTTATGTCCAACTGCATTTCAGTCCCATCTAGAACTGCCAGAAACCATAACATCAACCCTGTCCATAGGCCTTGGCTCATGTTCCAACTGAATCATCTTTGATGTGATTCAGAGTTTAATAAAGCTGTAAGGAAGCATCTTTCCCACCCCCAGTTTTACATGAAGAGGCTTCAGCTCTGCTTGTTAAAGGCTGTAGCAACCATAGGGTAAATAACTATTAATAGCCAGGCAAAAGAAATCCCCATGTTCCTTTTAGACTGTTGTTCTTGTATGTATGACACAATTTAACACAAAAATTTTATACTTCCATGGGTCCATTCGCTCCTTGAATGACCTTTCAGGTCATTATCTGAAACATGAATTTCATCCCTTACTTTTCTTAGTCTAGTTAGTGTCACGTGCTTTGAGTCCGAGGGTATTTATACTTGCAATAAATTACTTTTTCCGGCATTTTGAAAGGACCGAAGTCCTAGCTCTACACTACATCCAGCCATGAAAAGCATTAGAGTGCCTCTTAAAACATGCATCCAAAAAGTGAAGAAATTCCCCCTCTTTGGCACAAGCTGTAAAAGAAACATTTCACCAGTATGCTTCTTTATTTGAAAAATAAGAGCAGCAGCACATGCCTCACCACTGCAGCCTGCCAGGCCATGCTGTGCAACAAAATGGCGATGCTCACTGAGAACCTCCTTCATCCTCTGCCTCCTCCACCCACAAAAGGAAAGAAAGGTCATGAGCGAAGTTATCCAGGCCCCTGAGGCTGTTTGGGAGTTATGTAGGGAATGGTTTTTTGGTTTTTTCTCCCTTTAGGGAAAATATTAGCATATCAATATTGCTTTCAGCTCCTTACAGTAACAAACCTATAAAAATCTCTCCAAAATAAAATGCTTCAAGTGATTGCCTGCAGCACAGGGAATGGGTAGGAAAGTGGGGTGTTTTTCTGTAACAACATTTTCCCAGTTGAAGTAACTGATGAAAAGGTCTCAGATATACATCCAATAACAATTCCCTTTGCTTCTTCTCATTACTGCTTTGTTTCCTCAGTACTTTATTCCAGTTGAAGGTGTGTTTGTTGTTAGCCACCTGAACACCATAATGAACTCAGGACACAAAAATACTTATAGACTAATTAAAAAATAAAGTAAAATTCTATTCTAGGATTGTGATATACTCAAATCTTCTTAATGGCAACACAGTGTATCCATATCATTTCCCTATTCAGCCAAAATCTTGATGAAGTATTCTTACCAAACTGCACCGGCACTCCTGAGTCACCCAGAAACCTTACTTTCAGCTTGCATCTGCACGCTCATAACTTTGAAGTCTGCTTGAGTCTGACTTGCAATTTTCACAGTGAGGACAGATGTCACAGGAAATCCAAGCAGCCATATTCTCCAGTTTTTATTCACAACAAGCCATTTTTCTGGATTTCCTCCTTTTGTCCCTCTCCTTCCCAGTACACCACTAAACCAGGCACCACACTAGAAATGCATAAACTCATTTAAAGTTAAAAAACAAAAGAGCAAAAATACCTTGTGGAAGACCCAACTTACAACTTGAGGTTTTTTTAGATGATATTTCAAAATTAAAACTCTGCTCTAAATGAACCCATTACATCTGGAGGCTGATGCTAGATGGGGGCCATGACAGATGACAGCCTGCCAGTGAAACAACTTCCTCACTCTTACTGGGAACCAGTGCCTGGTCTTTTGTTCCCAAACTACTACTACAAATTTCCTCTATAGCAACTATTTATCTGTTCTCATTTTTGACCTGATATTAAAAGGACAGTTTTATGGTGTACATGAATAGAGCATAAACTTTGAGACTGGCAATAGTTGCCTCTAAGAGCTCAGTTACAGTCCTGGGGAAGCAAATTCCTTGTTTAATAAAGGGCTTTTACTACTTGAGCTAATGATTGTTCAAACTGCTGATCTAAATTAGACTGTGCTGGTTATTAGGAGTTGAGGCTTTGGGGATTCAACAGTATATGGTCTAAGAGCTCTTTTCTGTGTCTGGTAGGTGAGAGAGGATAAACTCCTATTTATGGCATAAATGTCAAGGGAATATTTAAAATTCACTATTGCTGTCCAAGTAATAATACTTACGTTAAATCCAACAACCCATTACATACATTGCCATGTAAGGGAGAGATTCCCAAACACTTCCACAGGCAGAAGCAGCCTGGACTTCAGCACTTACCCAGATCCTGGATCCCCATCCTGCAAGGAATATCAGTTTTATTCACTGTATTGTTTTTTTGTTATCCCAGCAGCAGCTGCAGCCAGCCATGTCAGCTTGAATCTCACCCAAACAGCCCTCAGCTGCTGCTGTCACAGCAGGGGCTGCAGCTTAAGCACCCCCAAATATTTCTGCCAAATCCTAATCTTACCTGGGGCCTTGTTATGAGACAGAAATAAAGCAGGGAACAGAAATCCCCTGTGCAGAAGGCTGTGGGAGGAGATGGAGTGCCACAGTCCTGCTCCCAAGGTGTGGTCAAGCACATGCAATGCAGAATGTCCAACTGGGTGACACCTTCCCACCCACCCCCCAGAAAATGGGAACAAATTTCTCCTCTCCAAGACAGTGCTCCTCCTGACTTTTGATGGATCATTGGTAGTTATTTCACAGTCCCTTCTTAGACACTCAATAAAATTTTTATTGGAAAACACAAACAAAATGAGCCAAAATGATGTGGTTAAAAACTCCTTTAGGCAAAACATTTCATACTGAATTAATCCTTAAGGTTTACACAATCCTGCCTTCACCCCCACATCAAAGAATTTCACTGGTGATTTCAGATAGTGTTTTTATTTTCTGATTTGGAACTACTTTCCATTGCAAAATCTCTTCATTTCTAAAATAAGCAACTATTGTCTTGCAATCAAAATTGAAAGCCTGCAGCTGTTTTGAACGTTTCTCTCAGTATGAGCAGGAGTTTCTAAACTTTTTGATCTGCTGAAAAATTCTGAAATATGCTCTCTTTGGGTCAACCACACAGAATAATTTTTTCAGATCTTCTGAAAATATTTGCACAGAACACTCCCCCTTGACCTAGAAGAGTAATTGGATTAACTGCTAGCAGTAATAGGCTGTTATCCTCTAAAAAAAACTAGCCAAGATAATGCTGTGTTTAGATCCTTGTACATAATAAAGACAGTGACATCCAACAACAGAATTTATCAACAAACTTCTGATAAGACTGCCATCTCCTCTTTCCCCTGCAGAAAAGGCACTACATTTCTGCACATAGTCTTATTTCCTAGCTATTCCAGTCACCCATCTACTACCAAACAGCCTCTGATTAACTCTAATCTGGCCACTATTCAGTGATGCAGCTGCCTACAACTGTGATCTTATTGTGCCCACTTGCAAGAATGTGGTCTGGGAGAAATGTGGTTTCCTCTCCAGCTGCTGCTAAGCAGAACTATCAGCCTCCTGTGTCTGAGCTGGGATAAAAAGAAGATCCAGGCACCTGCTCATCCAAGGGCTAAGCAACACCTGCAATTCACTCTCCCTTTTGGAGACCCACTGCCTTTCCCTTCCCAGCCACCAGGATCTGCAGTTTTGCTATGCAAGATGGGTGCCCTCTCCTATTTAACTCTACAGCTCGGTTCACCACTTTGCCGTGCTTGCCACTGAATGAATAAATATTGCTTCCATGCCTACTCTGAGTGGCTTTCTGTTTTTCCCATCTGCTAAAATAAACACAAGCTGGCTGCTTTCCAAACAGATGGGTTGCTCTATGCACCACAGCAGACAAGATAGTAATTTAGCATACTATCCATCTTTCTGGAGTGTGCCTATCAAGAGCAACAGGCACACAGACCAGCATACAGCAGAGCTTTAGGCACACCGGAGTACTATCAGAGACACTTAATGGAGAAGTAAGGGCTGGCTCAAGGGAGGATACCAAAATGGCAGGACCAGCTTGAGGAGATAACCCAGCCACCAAAATATGTTTCATCTTTGAATCAACTTCTGTCTGCCACCTAACACACCAGCACACAGCTTATGGATCAACCATTCCTCTGTCTGCTGCAAAGATGGAAGGACGGGAGCCTTGTGGATGACAGGAGGAGATAGCAGGCAGTCTTGGTTGGAAACGAGAGCTTGCTCACACTCCTCACTCACCCTACCTACCTCAAAACCCACTCTGACCAGATCAATGCAGAGAATACCTCAGAGTCACACAACACGTAACAGTGAATTTATGTTTCACTCCATTGATAAAGTTTGAGAGAAAAAGCAAGGAATGCCACCAGTTTTAAGAAAATATCCTTGTGGTGCAGTGAAAATCAGACAAGCAGAGAGGAAGGTGGGAAGAGAACTCCTCGAAAGGTCCAGCGATGACCGCAAAGTTAACAGTTTGAGAGTGCCTCAGAGAGCTATAGTTCACTACTTATGAAATATTAGAATGATCTTGTGCAATGTAACTTAATAAGAATTTAATAATTAATCTGGCCCTATCTGGAGCTAGAAGAACAGTTTCAAATGACACAGGAAGTCAAGAGAAGTAGGAATGCCCATAGCTTTTTTCTTCCTATTTAGGAAGTGTCTATTGACAACAACAGTGCTACAAAAGGAGACAGAAATTTCCCTAGCAGTGGGGAGAAAAGAAAAATAAAAACATAAAGAAAGAACTAATAGAAATCAGAACTGTCCTGGAAGAGCAGAACAAGGAATAGAAGCCTGCAAAAAGCCATAAAATAATCAAATAAAGGACTGCATCCTTTCTGGAAATCTGAAAGAAGATCAGAAATACCTCTTGCAGAACAGAAGATGGACAGCAGTACGACAGACTAAGACACTATTGAGAGACTCTTCACTCTTGCAGCTCTTGGGCATTTCACTTGGAAGAAGGGGATAAGAACAGAAGCATGATTCATGAAAGGACAGGTGACACCTCCCATTTTTTTGCCTCATTTACTGTGGATTAACAAAAGGAAGGAGACAAGAAACAGAGTGGTTTAAAATTCAGATTCATTACAGGAAGAGCTGCTCTGAGAAATAGCCTCAGAGGAAATCTTTCAAAGTAAAGCACAGAAAACTAATCAGCAGGAGCAAAAAGACTCAGCGTGGTAAGGAGAGGTGTGCAGCATGTTCCCATGGCCCTGGGAAACAGAAAGCCCTGTATGGTGCTCTGTTTCAGCAGTGCTGTCCAAAGGGAAGAGTGGCTCTGACCAGAGCTCTGCAACACAGCTGCTGGATGAACAGCATATAATGCTTTCAGAAAAGAAAGAAAAATACCTAATTTAATCTGAAATTAACACTCCTCTTCACTTTAATGGTGGAAGTTAATTTCAATAGGTTAAAGATTAAGCTTACACAAATTGGGTCTCTGTACATACAAACACATGTACACAAAACATTTCATTTTAAAGACAGTAAAATGAAAGGTCGTAACATTTACTTATACTCTTTCCTTTGGCTAAAGCTTTATTTAAACTCACCTCCATCCACAAGTGATTTCTGCAAGCACACAAATTTTTCCAGCAAGTGCCAGCACCCTGATCTATTCATCTACAGTCTCAATGGAGGAATTCATACGACCAAGAAGCAGCTCTGCCTACACTAGCATTTCCATTTACCAGTGCGTTACCTACTGCAGAAGCCACTGCTGGAACCGCCCTCCTCAGACGACAACTTGGGTTGCCAACACTGTGACTGAATAATACACCTCAAATAATTTGACAATTAGACAGCTTGCTTTTTTTCTCCTATCTGGTCCCTGAAGTGTTAAGTCATTATATCCACTTGAACAGCATACTGATTAAGAACAATGTGCGACAATACTCACAAGACTTCACTTCCTTACAACACCCCATCTCGAAATAGAAGGACTTCATTTCAGATGCTTTCACTTGGCACAGGTAGAACAATTTTACTTGAAAATATTTTTCCCCTCTCTACACTTATCTAAATCCCTTTGAATGTCATATAAATCCATGTGCAATTATGCTATCACTGTTACACAGTGTAGATAAATTTCACTTGCTGCATATACAAAGAGGGGTTTTGCTTTTCATTGTCAATCAGTTTAATCGGCACTGAGCCAAATTAGCAGAAGATTAAACTACCTGTTTTTCTGTTCTTGTCCACCTTAGTGATCATACTTGTAGAGTCCAGCTACACATTCTGTATATTGAGACAGTTCTCAACTGCCCAATACCTTTCTTTCGTACAGTACTGCGGTACTTCCACACAGTGGGCAGCACATCTACTATGTACCAGCAGCCTAACCACACCAGATTAAAATTTTCATAAAGCATGACTTCAAATGTTATGCTATTATTTTATCTTTAAAGTGGTATCTTTCAATGCATTGAGACAGCTGCTAGACCATATGAAAGACAAGGCAAGAGAGGTGATCAACACTGGGTCATGGACAGCAGGAAGGATTTTGCAACCTTGCTGTGAATAGCGAACGTGCAGTGACTTGGCTAACGACACTGACCTGACAGATCAGAGAGCACATGTGGAAGACTTTCACTGCCCATTTATTCCAGGTTGAACAGACAGAAGCTCACAGCAGCAATTGGAGCTAACTTCACCTCAGCAAGCATGAAGCCACCAGCTTCTCCCTCTCCAAGTGGAGTCTGTAGGGAGATAGAATCATAGAATGGTTTGGGTTGGAAAAGACCTTTAAGATCATCGAGTCCAACCATTCATCCAGCCCTACTAAGTCCACCACTACACCATGTCCCTAAGCACAACATCTACTCGTTTTTTAAATACCTCCAGGGATGGTGACTCAGCCACTTCCCAGGGTAGCCTGTTCTAGTGCTTGACAACCCTTTCAGTAAAGAAATTCCTCCTAATATTCAACCTAAACCTCCCGTGGTGCAACTTGAGGCCATTTCCTCTTGTCCTATCACTGGCTACCAGGGAGAAGAGACTGACTCCCACCTCACTACAGCCTCCAGTCTTGGCAGCCCTCTTCCTCCCTGTGCCCTGTGGACAGGCGACAGATGAGCAGGACCTTCTTGGCTCCCCGAAACAGAGAAGCCAACCTACCCCATGTACTCACGGCCCGGAGGTGGTACCGAGACAGGCTGCATAAGCACAACATTATATGATTACCTTGTTCCTCCCTCTATTATAAGCTGCCTTAATTCCGTTCGGATGCCACACAGCCGCCCAATTCACTGAGCAGGTGCATAAGCAGTGAGGGAAGATAAACCAAGAAAGCTGCTTGCTGGTGTAGCTTGGAGCACATTTTGATGATGTCCATGGGCCCCAGGTGCAGTGAGATGGCTGCACACACAACCTGGAACACAAACGCGCTGACACTCTAGAGCAAAGCCTGATCTGAAAGGAATTTCAGTACAATGTGTTTGCATAATAGCCAAAAAGAGTTTAAAACCAAAGAGGTTCTGTGCTTAGGCCAAACTGTAAATAACTCAGATTAGCAACTCTGGCCTAGCAGATCCCTGTTTCACTCAAAACAGTCCAGCCAAGGCCAATGTATCTTGCAGTTGTTCATGACTGAGTGACACATTGTGACCACTGGGAAGGGCATAGTGACACGGTAATAGACAATAAATTTTAAATCTTTTACAAACCAGAACACATTTCCACACAACTTAGCATGAAATTCAGATGTTGCTACAGGTGATCTCCATGCCCAGGTGGCTGTCACTCCCTGAGCTTGCACAGCTACCATCCACTGCCAGCCACAGGATATGGCTCTGCAGCATAGCTTTGTATAATGCACAAAAACATGCACTCATGAATGCTCAAGATGCAATACACTATTTGGAATTAACTTTTCCAGACATCAAAAGGCAAAATAATCAAGTACGGTTGTTCTGTTAAACCAGAAATAGCAGTGGAGTTTATTGCCTTTATATACTTTTTTATACTACACTGCATAATATGCTCACATTGTTGTTCAGCACTGTAAATGGCATAAAAAATAACCCAAGGCAGCAAGCACAGCAGATCTAAGAAAAAAAAAATCATCACATTTCACATTCTAGTGCATGAAGTGAATACTGCAGTCTTCTAGCTTATAACACTGTATCACAGCTAGGAAAGACAAATGTCCTAGAAAAAAAGAGATTGTTTCAATATGGAGCTATAAATTAGCTTCTAGTGTTTTGGATGTAGCAAGTGGTCTTTATTTTAGTGGAAGAAAAAGCCACTCTTCAAACTAAGTAAGGACATTGCGTACTGCAGATGGAAGCTGGGGACCTGCCTCTGGGCATACCACCACCACCACTTTTTGTACTGCTTTGAAACCATTCATATTAGAGAAAAGTCACTATTTCATACCATTATTGTATTTATGCCTACTGGGCCTTTACATAGCTCAAAATAAACTAAAGCATTATTTCTGGAAGTTCGTTCAAAAACTTTAAAACTTGGGGAGAACTTTTTGTTGCTGTAAATGTCTGGAACTTCTAGATTCATACCAGCTCCAGTTAAACAGGAAAAAAAATCATGAAAAGCTTCAGAGCAATTTGAAGCAGCTGAGTATTTGACCCACACAACTATCAGAACAAGCGCTCGAGTATGCAGGTCCTACAAACACTCATTACTGACCATTGCACTGCTTTGGACAGTTCAATTTTGTAAACCGTGTGCTCAGTATGTGCACAGCTCCCAATCACCAGTGGTAGGAGTCTTACTATTGCTCCTTGTCCTGTATGCCACAAGCATAAGCACTTACAGTGTTTTTAATATGAGCCACCACGACTCCACTTGCATCTTAAGTGACTGCTGGAGAACACAAAATAAATTTTTAAGAGGTTCTCACAGAATTGGTTTAAGAAAGAGGTCTTTGCAGGTTGAAAACAAATCTACCTTTCCTTTTACTTTTAAATCTGCTAATCTGTACCTTCCATGTTACCAATACCCTCTGCTCCTGACCTGAAATCCTAAAGAGATTTTTGCAAAACTTTACCAGCATTTTAGTCCACCTTTAACTAGTCATTTCCAACCAGATACACAACTGACACAGGCTAATGCGCTCACTGTTGCATGCACCAGCTTGCCACCACACTAAAGAGAGGGGTATAAGGGATGCAGATAACAGCTGTGATATCCCTCCCCCCCGAGCCCCTATCTGCAACAGGTCGTACCTCTCACTGCCTTGGTCTTTTGGGATCAAACCCCTGTGCAGCCCTCTCTGGAAGGAAGATGACAGTGACTTTGAGCTGTTTCTCTTTGTCCTGAGCTGCCATGCAGCTGTGGGATTTAGGCTGCCCTGTGGATCTACAGGCTGCTAAACACGATGCTCAGAGATGACTCACTGTCACTCACACAGACATTAAATGGTTCTGTCAATTTTCTGACTTGAATTATTGCTATAATTGTTGTGTCTCACAGCTGAGGAGCTGGCACGGGGGCTGACTCAACTGCTGGAGAGCTCCCACAGCCCTGGGAGCTGGGTCGGGCTGCTCGTGACGCTGAGGCTTAGACCTTGCCCTTACCCATGAGAAGTCATTCTCTCCCACCAGGTAAGACAACCAAAGAGAGTTTCCCTAGGCCATATCTGACAGATCTGTGCTGAAGTTTCTCTCCAGGAATGCTCTGCATATCATATATTAATAGAGTCTGACTAACGGCTTTAGCTTCACATCATGTCTAGACAAAGTGTCCCACTGTGGGCACTTGCCTAGAAGGGCACTTGAAACAGCTGTGGGTGAACAAAACAGAAACTGTGTGGAGAACTGACATGTTGTGTGTTGACCACATCTCATTTGTTTATTCTCAGAAAAGTGAAAAAATGGGAATCCTTTCCTTCATTTAAAAGATCCATTTAAATTGAATGCATTTAGCTCCCTTTCAGCGCCTTTTATTATCCTCTAGAATGCCGTGGCACGATTACAGCTTTAAATATTTACTTGACATTATCTTTCATCTGGCAAATGTGTTCTGATACTCCCAAGTAAGTCCTGTGCAGGATTAAGTTATCCACTGGTCTTTGCACAGTTGCAATGGATCCCATTTATTTTACCACTGGAATTCTCCCTGAATTAGGCCTGGAAAGTCTACGGAGTTTTCCAATGATTATGTTATGAAAGATGAGATTTGTGGAAACCAGACTAATTTCTATGTTTCTATACAAGTAAAGTCTTTTTTCCTCCCTTAGCATTTCTCAGTTTCTATGCTATTCAAATCCATATAAAGCCTGGCCATTATTCTGTTAGTGCTGTCAATTTGTATGCATCTTCTCAGTTTGTTCCTTTTCTTATTGTTAATCATTTCATATTGCAAATTCCCATTTTTATGATAAGGTGCTGTTGTCACAATAGTCTTGTAACCGAATCATTATAACCATAATGTATTCATAAATAACACAAGACTTAAATATTTTTTTACAGCTGTTGCAACCCAATTGGCCTGTGTGTAATAGAAATTGTGCACTCATGAAATTAAACTGAATAAAAAAAATAATTTTCAAAGGCTTAGTTCTCCAAAAAAGTTATTACACCTATTTCTTTTATTTTCTTTTTGATCCTAAAATAGAATCTTAAATACTGAATTAAATAAAAATTACAGCCTCTGGGAACAGAACTGTAGTAACGAATGGCAACAGAATTCCGCTGAAGGCCAGGCAATGACAGCGCTCGGAAGGAGAGAGGAGAGAAGCAAACACACCACTATCTACTAATGAACCTGAGGCAGGATAACAGCATTCTCAGACAAGCCTTCAGTAAAACTTTCCAGAGTCAACTTCTCCTTGAATTTTTTCATGGGCGTTCACAGGCTGTTTCCCAGGGATCTGGTTAGTGTCTCAGAGACCTAAGAGATCCATAAGCCTGCCCAGAAGCTCCAGGAGACTGGAGTCACCTGTACACCTGGCAGCTCCTCAAATCTTGGAGTCCACCCCAGCTCTGCATCTTTTGCAGCAGCTCTGCATCTTTTGTAGCAGCTCTGCAAATCCAGTGTGGGCAGAGCCAGTGCCTGGGGAGAAGTGATAGAGACCTTGAGCACATCTTTTCCTCCCCAGAGGCAACGTCAGGTAGGAGGAAAGGGACCATATGAAAGATTTTCTCCCTTTTCTGCAAGGGTAGAAAGGTCTGCATGGAACTGTAACCATAATTTCATGAGTTGGGAGAGGTGGTGATAGGCTGGTAGAATGACACGCACAATTTATACTCACTGCTGGCAGCAACACACCCACACTGGAAGCTAGCAACCTAAAGGGACTCAAAAGGGACACATCTTTAGGATGAGAATTAACAAGCAGGGTCCTGACCATCAATGATCTCCACACATTTTTAGAACAGGGAGCGCAAAATACCAAGTGTGGGTCACCATTAACTGCGTCTCCACATTCCTCCTCTACTAGAAGAGATAGCAGCTGTGTTTTGATTTGATGTCATCAAGCCTTTTGCAACTAATTCATCTGTGCTCTCAAAGATGAATCTGATAGTGGAGGGCTCTGCGCAGATCCCTGGGTACAGGTGAACAGGCTGGAACAACATTTCCAAAGGCTACAGCAAGTGCCCATTGCTGTGCTCTTCTCTCTGCCTTTGCCCAGGTTTTTATGCCCATAAATAGCACATGCTTAAATGCTCACCTCCTTCTGCTAATCAACCCCCTCCCCCTGAGGACACATCCCTAAGGAGCAACAGTAACAAGCAAAATCCTACTTCACTGTAAGCTTTTGTTGAGTTTTCACAGCCCCATGAGACCCTACAGGACTTTAACTTGATCTCAAAGCCCATGTGCACATTAAGGAGCTTTTGCAGTGCCCTCATTTAACTGATTACAACCTCAAAAATGGCCAGACACCTCTGATGCAGAGCAATTGGGATCTGGGTGTCCAAGGACTCAACACGGATGCTCCAGCACAGTCAAGAGATTTGAAATATCTATATTGCCCTTTCTGCTCCAATCCAACTTCAATGGACTAAAGTATACTCTTGCTTTCCCAACACTCCTTGTGCCTCTACTTCTCCACCTTAGGTACGATGCTGTGGGAACCACCTTGCTGTACCTCGACAGCACATGCTGCAGGCAGCCTCTGCTCCACATGCATTCCTACAGCACAGACCGATTTTCTTCTCATTTGCTTGCCATGAAGAAACTCAGCCAACAACAAAATGGAGAGTGGGAGTTGCCCAAGAACAATTTTGTCAGTTTCCACAAAAGTAAAAACTCAAAAGGATGCGTTTTCCCTCATGTTGAAATAATTGCACAAGTTCACCTTTCTTACCTGACCTAACCTTGTGTTTAGTGAAACATTCTGTAAAATGTCTCCCTGATTTCTCCTGAATGGCCTCTAAAACACTGGCAGTACAGTCTGCTTAGGCAGCACTTACACACAGAAAGCTATTAAAATCTGAGCCTTAATAACTAATCTCTCATAGCCACTCATGCCTATCCCACCAAGCAGTAACACGACACATAAGAGTTGCTCCCAGCACTAACAACATTTAAATTTCCTTCATACCTAAACCAGCAAGATTTTAATTTTATTTTTTGGCTCACTCTTTATCACAGGATTAATAAGGCTGGTCAGATAAGGCTTTTGCAGGCTATCCGAGGCTAAATCAATCTAAACAGACACCTCCAGCTCACAGCGTTTTGCTGTTGCTGCTGCTGGCATACAAAGAGTTTAGATGAAAATGAGCAAATACTGGGTAAAAACTATTCCAGAAAAAGCTGAGTATTTATGGCTTGTACACAGAAACCTGACTGGCAACTGAACACTTTAGGTAAAGATAAAAGCAGTGACAGAACAATAACTTTTATTTATGCAATCTACACTTAATGAATGCATCAGCATTTGCAGATGATTAGGGCTAACTTCAGTGCTTTGTTGTTGCAATTCTGAAGGGTTTAGACTATTCTTTTTCTTCTTTTTCTCTCCCCCCCTGTAGTTGCATCTAACTATAATTTTTTGACTTTGCAAAGGCCTATTTCCATTTATAGAATCCAGATGACAGGCTGGGGACGATATTTTCCTAGCTGAGGCATCTGCCTCCTTGACAGAGGGAGAGATAATCATGTTGGGTGAAACAGGCTTGGCGTCTGTGACAAGCTTAAGATGTCAGAAATGAGAGCATCGTGTCTTGTCCCTCTGGATATTTTTTTCTTGAGAAATTTAGCCCCATCTCACGCAAAACAGAGTCAGCTTGCAGCGCTGCTCTGCCGCCAGTGACAGAAAGGGGGAGGGAGGGAGGCAGGGGATTGTTTCAGTTCCGAGGCTGCCACAGTTTCTATTTAATTGTTTGCTTATTTATTTAATTATGGCAGCAACAAGAACTTCTGGTCAAGCTGCCAGCACACTTTCCCTGAAACAATTCAGTGCTCTGAAATTACTTTTGCTGGACCATTCTACTTCCCTCCTGGATTTTCACCAGAAGCAGCTAAAGCACAGAGCAGCCCCATCTCCTTCTGCATCCCCATGAAGCAGCAGCAAGATGTCACAGATGACGGGAGCCACCTTGCCACAAGGCAGCGGAGGATGGAGGCCCAAAATACAAGAGGACTGAGTCTAGAGAAGCATCTCCAGATGGGTTGAATCCTCAGATCCAAAGAAATGCCTTCACGGCACGTGTCCCTGCTGACCGGATCAGCACTACAGTGCTTCCCTCCCCCCCACCAGTCCTGCTTTTTAAATTATAGATCAAACGTTCTGCAGTCACAGATCAAATTATGCTGATCTAATTATTCTGATCAAGGTGCTACTTTTATTCTGAGACAGACCATTTGATGCTACAAAAGGCCACCAAATGAACCTTTCTGAAAGCAGATTCCTCTTCACTCCCACAACTAACTTTTTCTTGCCAGATGCTGATGTAAATGCTCACAAATCATGGAAGATTTCTGGGGATGTGCCACCTTCAGTAGCATACACAAGAACAAGGAGGCTTTTTGAATTCAAGAATAACATTAAGCCATAAGTCATTGCTTAATGCAGATGACTGTTAGTATAAATATTTTAACTAATGTTTGCCAGGGGATTTTTGTCCAAGAAAATTTTTTTCCTTGAATTGAATTTTAAGCTACCGTTTTGTAATAACTTGCACTGTATCATGAAGACGCTCCCTCAGTTTGCCCTAACAGGAGTGCAGGTAGTACTCTTCACAAAGTTTGGAGCTATTGAGACTAAAAAAATACTTTTTTTTCCCAAAATTATTTCCTAAGAAACTCAGAAACGGGCCCTGACTCAGAACAAATGAAAGAGTATCATAGAAAATAATCCTGCTGTAGCTATAAAATGTTCCTTGAATCCAACACTTCCATACCCTTCATAACAAAAATATCAAAAGCAAGAAATGCCAACACATAAAAGATATAGAAGGTGATACTGCAAGAGTTTCTGCAAGAGACACACATCCTCTTTGGCAAATGAGAGCTCTGGTCTAATACAATTAGTCAAAGACTGAACAGTCACCAACTAACAGACAAAAGTGCTCTTTTTAAAACGCATCAGGCAACTTAGGCTATCAGACAAACAGTGCTACAGACAGCAGACAGCTATTATTTGACCAGCTATAGTCTATTTACTTTATTGCAAGGTTGTATTTGTTGTGTAAACGCTACCACAGCAGATGAAATTCCATCTGAATTGCCTGAAGCCAAGGTAACAGCTTCCCCCTCAGTTCCACCCCCTGCCTGGCTATGCCTTTCCCACTCTCTGGTGGTCACATCCCTGCAGAAAACCAGGAGGACCAAAGTGAGAGCAGAGGATAACAGAAGTGGCAGTGGCTTCTTCTTTTGGAGAAAAAACCAGTTTCTTCTCACCAGAGCTATGTAAGTAATGCAAAACTCTAGACTGCTCACCAGTCCTTCCCTACTATAGTCACAACTGTTCCCCTACTCCTGCTGTATTTTGAGACCAACATTTCTGTTGTACTATGGATCCTGTAACATGACACACTCTCACACCACTTTCCTTGTTCTGACACTTATCCAGCAGCTTCTACAAGAAGAGCAGACTGTTGTACTGCCTACCACAGAGATTTCTATAAACAATAAATTTTAAGCTCCTTGAGTTTTCAGTGCAGTATTTCAGAGGTTAATTTGAGCTCCTCACAGGACTAGTGGTCCATATTCACCAATTTAATTAAAACCTTGTCAACTCATTATGGCTAAAGGAAAAGGTCCAAAATCCTTGCACCTTAAAATCTATCATGATTTGAAAGGTTGCATACATTCAATTGCTACTCCAGTCCTCCTCCTCCAGTCCAGAGGGACTTTTAAGTCCAAAGCTCTACAGTTATGATGATGAAGACATGAAATAAGTTTGAAAAATGTGCGAATCGTTTTTCATACTCGCTTCATCATTCAGCAAAGAATGACAGCAGAGCAATCTAGTAAAGCCCTTTGCAGCTTCTAGTCCTTCTCTGTGATACAATTTTGTAAACTCTGCTCTTTTGTCTTCTACCTTGTCCATCTGGCTTAAGCCTGTGAAAAAACTGAGCGTAAAGCACGAATTATGCACAGCATGCAATCAATGGGGGGACCTCTGCTGTGAAACACAGACACCAACACAGCCAAGAACTAAAACATGCAGACTTTTCTTGCAAAAGGTATATGCATAGATATAGTCATATCCATAAACATATTTATATACACTATTTTTTTAGACAGATAGATAGACAGACAGATAGGTATTTCCTAATACTGTAGTTACTTAACAAAGAATAACACCAGGACTAAGAAGACCTTCCAGTCTTCTTTGAAGACAATGCAGACGTGGTGGATTAATCTTGGTTTGAACACGCAGTTGTAGCGTAGGCATCTAAACAATAACTTGTGAATAGGAGAGGGCTTTGTGTGCTTACTTTTTACTTGAAAGAGGTTATTATTTGAATCTTGAGTCTTCAAGACTGCAACAACCATCGCCTAATGTTAACAAACCTGCATAAGCAAATGCACACAGTTTGTGTTTGACAAATTATATTAGAAAAGATTTCAAATGTGTTCTTGCCATATTATTTTAAAGAGTGCTGGAGTGACCAGAGTAAGGACAGAGTTAAAGTTATTTTAGTATACATATCCTACTGGATTTTATATTTTGCTTTGTACTTTTAACAGTTGAAACTGTACAACAACATCAGCCCTTTATAAATTTATAGGATTCCAGAAAGAGGGAAGGTCCACGTATAAACTTTTGTGGTAGCATAGCTTCTCATTTGCAAGATATTCAATGAAATCAATTTACAACCATTCAGTACAGAACTGCGCATAGTAGAATGCTTTATTTAGGATTATTTTGAATGACAAGTGGGAAACGCTCTTCAAGAAAACCTGAAAATTAATAAAGGAAGGCAAATTGGCAAAAGCAGCAGCAAAACAATCAGAGAACAAGGGCAGACAAATTGCAACGACAAACTTTCCAGTTTATGTGTAGCATATCTAAGTGTCTCTGTGGCTGCTCAGGTTTGTTTATATTATACAACAACAGGCTATCCAGGAAGTCCTACCCGGATGCTACAGTCCCGTGGAAACAATCCCTTGTGCTATATAGGGGCTTCTCCTGGAACTAAAGTGTAGCTTTTAATCTCAATTTATTCTCTCCTTATCACAGCTAAAATATTTGGCCCCACAAAGATGGAACAATTTTATTATTTTTAAAATACAAAAATAACAAAAATGAAACCAGACAACAGCAACCCTACATCCAACTTCTAGATAAATCAAAATGAAACCCAGTTTTGACGAAGTTACTTAAACTTTTTTCCTTTCAAATCATTCCAACATGCATCGCTGGTTATTCTAACCATGACAGGCCACTTAATTACATTAAGTGCCATTTTAAAAGAGTCTCCCACCCCCGAGACAGCCACATTCACAGATGACATCTGTGGTGGTGTATTTGTTATCTTGGCCCGGTTCTCAGCCACTTCCAGGTTACACAGGGAGTATCTCCTCAGGGAATTGCTTTCAGCTGGTTACCAAAGGAGGGCCTACCTCCACCCACACACAGTGTAGGAACTCCTCCATGCACACTGCCAGAAGGCAGGAGGTGTCAAGGGAAGGGAGGTACAAGAGAACAGGAGTTCTGTCTACACGTTGTCTCTCCACTTTCCCTCCCAAAAATACTATTTTCCCCAGCAAAGCTATCAATAAACACCTCCCCCTCCCTCATAACTGAGCAGAAGAATGGAGTGGAAGAAAAGCAACCTTCCAAATCATGATAGATTTTAAGGTGCAAGGACTTTTTTTTTCTTTTCCTCTGAGAGAAGCAGGCAGAACAAATATGTATTGCATAAGCACAATGAAGTCCAAAGGCTTGCTGCAAGTCAGAGAGCAGAAATGCACACAGATGTACCTACAGGGAGTCTAGAGTAGAAGTGGTGGAGTGTTGATCTCAAACGTTTGAGCAGTATACTCTTACATGTGCTTGGAAAGCTCTTCATGCACTTACTAGACAGAAACAATCCTAAAACATGATTCACTACATGTTCTGCTCTTCAAACATACCACAACCAGACTCTCCTCCCATCCCACTATGTCCCCTCCATCTAGGGCCGTGGGAAGAGAGTTGATGGCTATGCCAAAACCTTGGGGACTCCCTGATTGCTCCCAGGGCTCAAGAGAGTAACCACATGCTATTTACCTTCCTCACTACAAGGCAATGAAACCAACACACATGGTCTGTAAGGAAAGCTGTTGTCCCGGTTTGACCAAGACAAAATTGTCAGAGGACTGTGGATCTGGTACGCACCACAGTACATGGTTTAAATGCAGATGCCTTTAATCCTACTTGAGACATAACCCAATGGTTAAGGAGGATGCTTCTTTCTCACTGTGCTCAGATCTACTCCTTGTCATCTGCCAACAATTTCACAATTAAAACAGAGATTATGAAAATATTAATAAGCCACAATTAGTTTTCCCATTGCACAGCCAGGAACGGACTGGTAATCTGTTTCCCAAGTACATTTGCCTACTGCTTTTCTGCATAGTTTGACCACCCAGGTGAATGGCAAATTTTGATAACTATCAGCAAGTCTCAGCATGCAACACAACCCATAGTATAGCTCAGATGGTTAAGATCTGTGCTGGAGCCTCCCTCCCTGGATGTCATGAAAATTCTGCAAAGCAATTACAGAAGCAAATAAATTATTAAGAGAAAGAAGTGACAGTTCTGGGAATTGATGCAGATCCTGGTGTGAATCTAGGTTGTTACTGACAGAAAGTTATTGTAATGCATAAGAAATGAGAGTTTGGTCCTGTTTTGAATACGCACCTCACCAGCCACAGAAGGAATGAGCAACACAAGTTATCTTCAGGGTTTTGGTGGCTGTTTATTCCTTCAGTCTGCTTCAGACAAACAACCAAGCTCAGCTATCTCTGCCCTTATTCTAACTCAGAAGGACCAGCACCCATACTCTCACCTGCTTCAATGCCAGATACACAATTTCCTCCCCCAGCCCTGAGGAGCACTGCCGCCATCTTCTCCCCACCTCCAGCCCCACTCCATGGGCTGCAACCCCAGAAACACAGCCTGGTGGCAAGTGAGGCAAGGTAAGCCATGCACCCTCATCATCCTTCCTTAAATTGGTTTTCAGATCTTTCACATCTGAGTAAAATTAAAACTTGCAAATTTCTGCTATCCTTGGCACTCTTGACATCTCTGTATTTTCTTGGGGTTTTTTTCTTCCTTTCACTCTTGTTCTCTGCATCTGACACAGGACTTGCCAGAAAGGACGTAAGCGACAGAAAGCACTTGACAGAAAATGTTTGAAAACACCCAGTGCAACCTCTTTCTACAGAAAAACAAAGTTTCTAGCCCAAGATTCCTCCTGTTTTTATATTATTTTTTTTTTCTATTTGAAGTCTTTCCAAGAAAACAGACACCAGCCACAAAGCATTTGCTTAGTTGCAAACCTAGGGTGTTCTGAAGCAGAACAAAAGTCAGAGGAAGAGACAGCAAAAGAGGGGAAAAATTTTTTGAACATCCGTGAATCTATGTCAGCTCTCTGCAAAATCAGTAGAAATCTTTCCATCTAATGTAACAGACATGGCCAGTGCTCTCAGGGTACAAACCAACTTGTGTCCTTCTGAGCCGCTGAAATACCCTTTCAATGTTCCTTTCACCTGGGTAATTTGCTGCTACTTCTCTCCCTCTCCCTTCTACGTGTTATCAAACATGGCATCTTTTATAAGGCATCTTTATTATATATGATAGTCTGCTGAGATGTAAAGAAGTTGTTATGAAAACTCATGCTGCAGTGATCAACTGTTCTATCTGGCTCTACAATAAATTGTTTCATATGCAACAACAGTATCAGGTAGTGTATTGGGGGAAAAATAGCATTTTTGACATTCAAGGGTGGAAAGGATGCAATAACCCAGGATGGTTCTTTGTGTTGGGATGTCCATAGTGCTCTTGCAGTTAGTGAGAAACTCATGTTACAGTTTATATCTAAGTTGAATCTTTAATACAATATATCAGCTAACAAACATAAGACCAAAAACCTTGAGATGAAAAGAGATATCTATATGTTTCCTCTCTTCAAATGTTAATTACATGAATGAACTTACACACCTGACTTAACCTTAACACTCTTGAGACATCACATTTATACCAGAGCTCCAAACAAACAAGTATACTTCCAATTAAAAATGTGTATGTAAAAGTTTAGCTATAGATACACACACACACACACACATCAGCACATGTACATCAACACATACCTCAATCTCTGCATTAGCCTTGTACATCTTTCTGCTGTCTTTCCTTTGGTGCTGTGCCATTTTATCACCTTCACACATGCTGTTTCAAAACTTGTACAAATTTCTCACATTTCCTATCCTTCTCTTCCAGGAGAAGTGGAAGAGATCTCTCAAATATAATTTCAGCTAGCAACAATCTCACTATCAACGGTGGAGCCCTGAAAGTCAGTCATCTAATCCTCCAGCTTCTATATAATTCCTTTCCATAAGATCACTAAACTGCAGGCTCGGAGTTACACAGTTTAAATCACAGTCTTTTGCAAAAAAGTGTAAATTCCAAACAATCGAATGCTGATTCATTACCTGCCATTTTCAGTCAACATATCACGTCTAGCAAGTACTGATTTACACGTAAAATTACAGATTTTGCAGCTGTATCTTTCAGTAAAGCTATTCAATAATAGCAACGATAACCAATAATTGATAGGCAATTTTTCCACTATAAACAAACTAATCTTTGCTAATTTGAACCCAAATTACTCTAAAGTTCCATGACTCATTTTGACATGCAAAATCACAGGTGTTCATTGGGTTTTTTTGTCACATTATTATTTTTTTCTTCCCCATCTTGTCCTGTGTTTATTAAACTCTCACGGTATCTCATGCTTTCATTTTACTTGCTTTATGTATTTGGCAGAAATGCAGATTTCCCTTCTCCATCTCTGCACATCTCTATTAGTTTTGATTCTTTTGTGAAGAATTTTCTCATCTGTTAAAGTCTTCCAGTACATCCTCCTGTGTGACATCTCCAAATCTAAACCCGACATCCTATTTTGCAGAACAATTCCAGACTGATTTTCTGCGGCCATTGGGAAGTACCTCTCATGCCCTCACCAAAAGGAACAATTTTTCCACCAGCTGCTCTGGACATCCTTTGCCTCAGAGGTTTCTTTTTGCAGCCTTTATCATAACCTCAGCTCTCACATGGACCATGGTACCAGTGACCATCAAGTGTATTTTTACTCATCTGGGTAAGTCATGGTCCTAAAGGTTTTGAGTAAGGGCATTCATGACTCAGTATGAAGTGTCTCTGTTTGTACTCTGCAACTGTAGTTTGCATTTCTGCTTTCCCTGAAGTTGGGTGTTCCAAGCTTGTCTGCTGCAGCACTGCCTCCAATTCCCCACTAAAACTCATAGACTGATTTGAGGAGTCCCTGCTTGGCAGTAAATTAAATTGCGTTTTTTTAACCATTAAATAAGGATTTTCTACTAAATTTCTCAGTTTTGAGTCTCTGATATTCACTATGATCTCATTTCAAATTAGGGACCCCACTTGCCCTTCAAAATCACATCTGATGCAGGAGTAGTATCAAAGCATCTGTTAATGGCTTGTATTGGGTTTTCTGTGAGAGGTTTTCGGTTGTGTCTTTGGTAATGGGGGAAGGGCTATGGAGATGGCCCTTCAAGGAGCTACCTGAAAAGCTCCCCCTTTTCCTTTGTCAGACTCACCCCTGACCAGGGTACAGCCAATTAGTGCCCCTGCGAATTCATGGATTTAAGGGGGGTGCAGGGCATGCCTTGCTCTCTCTGGCACCAGCCCCAATCAGCGCGGCCCCAGGTGCGGGTGGCACAGCCCCTGCCCCCAACTTAAGCTTAAGCCTCGCTGCAGCTCCAGCAAAAAAAGAGAGAGAGTCAGGAACTCTTCAGAACCATCAGAAGGGACCTGCAGCAGAGAAAGGAGTGGGGCCTGAGGAGAACAACTTTGAAGAACACCAAGGTCAGTTGAAGGAAAGAAAGGAGAGGGGGAGGAGGAGGACGCAGAGCCCAGGTTCCCATTTTGCAACCCGTGGTGAGAGCCCCGTTGACTGGCCTGCAGCCCGTGGAGTTCACGGCTGGGGCAGGGCCACCTGAG
>NW_010186408.1:0-3968 GCF_000695765.1 Mesitornis unicolor | reverse complement strand
CTCTGGAGGAAGCCGTGACTCCAGGCAGTGTGTGCTGGAGCAGTTCGTGTGTGAGGGAGACTGCAGCTGCGGGCAGGCCCGTATTGGACTTTTGAGGACTTTTTCCCCTATGGAAAGCGGGCCATGTGGAAGCAGAGAGAGGCTGGGCAGAGGCCTCCCTCCTCTTGAAAGACACATCGCACACACTGACTGCAACCGCCACTCCCATCCCCCTGCGCCTCAAGGCACAGAGTGGGGGAGGTGAAGAAGCCAGGAACAAAGCTGAGTCCGGGAAGAAGGGAGAGGTGGGGGGAAGGTGTTTTGACTTTAAGATCTGGTTGTATCTCCCATTGTTCTACTCTGATGTTGGTAACAAATTAAAATTGTTTTGTTTTTTTTTCTCATGATGACGAGTGTCTTTCGCCTGTGACCTTTGTAAGTGGTGAGAAGCCCTTCCAGTCCTTATTTTGACTAGCCCCTTTCTGGGGCATCGTGATGCTCAGTTACACACTGGGCCTAAACCATGACATGGCTAAAAAGTTGTGGGTTTGTTTTTGTTGTTGTTGTTGTTTTAAAATTGATGCTTTTAACTCCAATCACTTCAGCATTGATTCCATTCTTTAAATCTCAATGTATAGTCAGATAATGGCTTGGTTCTCCCACTAACTGTAGGTTTTCAAACAATTCTAATACCTCAGAGTCAGTACTATTAAAAAAAATACCTTTTGCTCACTGTCATTCTCAGGATCTCCATTCAGCTTCACAAAGAGAACTCTCATCCTCTTCACCTGGTACGCTCCATTTAACAACCACAATTTGTTCAGTTTATACTGCATTCTCAGAAACACTGCTGCATTTTGTAATTTTTCATCTTTTCTCCCATTTCCCTCTTGCAAGTTATTATATTCTATTTCTATTATCAAACAGTATTTTTAATAACAGCCAGTGAAAACTCTATGCCATTACAAATAATCAAGAGGAAACTATCCTAGGTAAGCCAGAAATACAATAAACAAGAAAGGACGTTCTCTACATTGACTTTTCACACAGCAACTAAACAAAAAAGAGCATGCTAAACTAAACTTAAAAAAACCCAAATAGACAAACAATTTTAAAAAAATGAGAGCTTTCAGTGTTGACTGGTCATGGGTTTTCCCTTGACTGGGCAAAAGATGAACCCTGTGGTAGTTGACACTTATCAACTGAAAATCAGGCTGTTGTGATGGAAGGTGACTATCCCAACCTTGCACTCCAAGATAAAGACCAACCCCATTAAAGCTTCTGCTTTGGTAAGTTGCCATGTGTGCAATAAGCACACAGGTTTTTTTTCCCCTGAAGGCAGCCTGGCTTCAGTCTGCAGTTAGCCAGGTACCACACACACAGCTCCTGACACGTGGAGGAGGGAAAGGATGCCCAACATGACCACGGGCAGGGCTGTGCTTTTTGGGGATCTTTAGCTCACTGCCATTGAAATTAAAAGAGCCCTACTGCTCATCCAAAATGGTCACCCAGATCTCTACATGCATTGCTGACACCTTAACCCTTGGACTGTTATTTTAACACCTACCTCTTGCTATTTGGTTGTTTTATTAGCAGAAAGGATCATACACAGTCTGAGGCAAATTTAAATTCAATGTCTGCTTCTTCATATAATTGTACAATATGGCAGGCTGTTTGATTTGGTTTCAAGAAAAGCAGACTTACAAACTTCCTTCCAAGCCATTAATTCAGCAATGTAATAAGGCTAACACAACTGCACTGACTCATTAAAGCAATTTGATGCAAGTTGTGCTCATTAGAGCAGCTACCATCTCAGTCCCCATGACTGCAGCCTTGTTTTCAGGCACCATCAGAGATGACCTGCTGTGACAAATGCCTCTTCTGTCTCAAGAAAACTTGAGAAATAGCAAAATGGAAAACCTTCATATGCTCTGGCCTTAAAATCCATTCAAACACAAGAATATTATAACATTTTGAGTCTCTCTCTTCATTCAGAAAAAGTTTATTTCACTAAATAAGAAGGGAAATTTTACAACAATACAGACAGTACTGTGAAGATAGTCATGCACGACATAAGTTTACAGATAAAACTGATAAACTTACTTTTATATTTGGAGGAAGAGATGGTTTAAGAGTAAAGGAAAGAAAATATAGAAGAGAGAAATTATGAGTGTGCCACAATTGAAAAATTAAGAACTGAACTGTGACTTAGGTGTGCAGCCCAGGCTCTCTGTCAGGATAAAAACCAGCTTTGGAGAGAGGGCTGTGGCCCAGAGGTAGGGAGAAAAATCTTTCTTTGCTTAATGAAATAAAAAGGACACCAACAGAATGTACAAAGACAGTCAAGGCAGCATTTAGCCTTTAAGTGGGGGCCTTTACAGGTGTTCCAATCATAGAATAGAATCATAGAATGGTTTTGGTTGGAAAAGACCTTTAAAGATCACTGAGTCCAGCCACTGAACCAGCCCTAGGGGCACCACTAGATCATATCCCTAAGCAAGACATCTGCTGGCCTTTTAAACACCTCCAGGGATGGTGACTCAACCACCTCCCTGGGCAGCCTGTTCCAATGCTTGATAACCCTTTCAGGAAATAAATTTCTCCTAATATCCAACCCAAACTTCCCCTGGTGCAACTTGAGGCCATTACTTCTTGTACTGTCACTAGCTTCCAGGAAGAACAGACTGACCCCTCCTTTCAGGTAGCTGTAGAGGGTGGTAAGGTCTCAGTCTCCTTTTCTCCAGACTAAACAACCCCAGCTCCCTCAGTTGCTCCTTATAAGGCTTGATCTCCAGACCCTTCACCAGCTTCATTGCCCTTCTCTGGACATGCTCCAGCATCTCAATGTCCTCCTCATAGTGAGGGACCGAAAACTGAACACAGTATTCAAGGTGCAGCCTCACCAGTGCCAAGTACAGGGGCACAATCACTTCCCTTCTCCTGCTCTTCCTGATGCAGGCCAGGATGCCATTGGCCATCTTGGCCACCTGGGCACACTACCATCTTATATTCAGCTGACTGTTGACCAACATCCCTAGGTCCTTCTCCTTCAGGCTGCTCTCGAGCCATTCCTCCCCAAACCTGTAGCGCTGCATGGCCTTATTGAACCACATGTCATTGGCCTCGGCCCATCGATCCAGCCTGTCCAGGTCCCTCTGTAGAGCCTGTCTACCCTCAGGCAGATCAACACCCAGATTACAGTCATCTGCAAACTTTTTGAGGGTGCACTCAATTCCTTTGTCAATGTCATTCATAAAGATGTTAAACAGAACCGGACCCAAAACTAAGCCTTGGGGAACAATACTTGTGAATGGCCACCAGCTGGATTTAGTTCTGTTCACTACACCTCTTTGGGCCCAGCCATTCAGCCAGAGTTTTTGACCCAGCAAAGCGTATGCCCATCCAAGCCATGCCCAGCCAGCTTCTCCAGGAGGATGCCGTGGGAGACAGTGTCAAAGGCCTTACTAAAGTCCAGGCAGACAACGTCCACAGCCTTCCCCTCATCCACCAAGCAAGTCACCTTGTCATAGAAGGAGATAAGATTAGTCAAGCAGGACCTGGCCCTTCCTGAACCCATGCTGACTGGGCCTGATCGCTTGGTTGTCCTGCATATGCTGTGTGATGGCACTCAGGATGATTTGTTCCATCACCTTCCCTGGCACCGAGGTCAGACTGACAGCTCTGTAGTTCCCCGGGTCTTCCTTCTGGCCCTTCTTGTAGAGGGGGATCACGTTTGCAAGCCTCCAGTCGACTGGGACCTCCCCAGTCAGCCAGGACTGTTGGTAAATGATGGAAAGTGGCTTGGTGAGCACTTCTGCCAGCTTCCTCAGGACCCTGGGGTGGATCCCATCTGGCCCCACAGACTTGTGTATATCTAAGTGGTGCAGCAGGTCACCAACCACCTCTTCACGGATTATGGCGGCTTCACTGTGCTTCCCACCCCTGTCTTCACACTCAAGTGGCTGGGTACCCAGAGTACTGCTGGTTTT
>NW_010186407.1:0-3526 GCF_000695765.1 Mesitornis unicolor | reverse complement strand
TTCGTTCAGAGCCCATCAGTGACTTTAACCTTTCTGAGAGTTATTTGCCTACCCTTATTTGTGGGAAGATGTTCAGATCTTATCTAAAAGCCTGGAAAATCTCTTTTTCCTTTAGGATTTAGTATTTTGAGTCCTGAAAGAGGAAGAAAGGTACTATTCTTGTAATTTTGTACATTGGTGACAAAATTGGTATGTACATTAAAACCATGTAAATAAGGGCATTTCTACCATAGACATTCATTTGGTTGTGGTGAAAAACAGGGTTTTGGTTCCCTCTGCATGAACTTAGCAGAGACGTAGTAAGCACGCATGATTTCCTCACTATTCCTTAGCAATGCACCAAGAGACATTTGCTGCTACACTGTGGATGGTGAGGTCTTCCTCTTGGAAAGAAGTACTGAACTGGATTGTGTTCTTGACCATCTTTTCCCTTGCACTTCAGTTGCTCTTCTCTTTCTTTAGCCTTCATCCTTGCTACCTTTCCTGAAAGTGCTGACAGCCCTCTCAGCCTTTGTCCTGCTACTATTTCTAGTTGTCTTCTTCCATAAGCCCTCCATGCCCCTCATCAACTGCTTAGTCTTGATTTGCCTTCATCCCAGATGGAATTTCTCTCTCTTGTACCTGAGGAATAAGAAAGGTCCCTAGTGGTAGAGGTCAGTTCTCATCTGGACTTTGCACAGTGCTTGCCTTTCCTATGGAAATATCTTGCCTGATACACAAGAATGCATTTGCCTCTATCACATTGGTGGCTCATCATCACCCTGTGACCTACTCATGCCTCCAGGAACATTTGCCTGCTACCATGTTTCCAGACTGGCGCAGAAACCCATGGCACTCCACCTGCTGTTGTGTTACCTATTTCTTGTTGTTGTTCATGTATGGTTTATAGATGTAGGGGCTACCTCTTCTGTCAGATCTCAGCTGGTATGGAGTATAGGGACCGTAAAAATAGACCATGAGACACAGTTTTTTCTGGTTCATGGATGCAACGAAACCCAGACTATGATGTGGACAGTGAATGTATCCTTTGGAAAAGGCAGAAAGCCTACACGTCTTGACTGATGGTTTTCTGCAATCTAAATTCAGAAGTCCTGAGCATGAACTTTACTGCTTCATGCATTTGATGACATCAAAGCCTGAAGAGTGGAGCCTGAGAAATGTGTTAAGGAGGCTTTCACCCATCAGTAGCCTACTGAAGTCCAGCTCCACGCATTTGTGACCAGCAGATCCAGCCCTCCACCACGTGGGTGAGCGACAGACATATTATGTGGGTGGGCTCTCAACAGGAAGCTGGTGGTGTCAGACTAGTCACTTCAGAAATGGATGTCTCTTCCTAGCAAAGGAAGTAACTACAGCTGGCATAAACTGAGCTTCTGTTTTGGAAATTTTGTTGGAGAAAGGGCCAGGTACTGAAAAAGCTCCAAGAGATGAAACACTAGCGGGCCAATGTGATACAATTAGTGGTGCTGCTGTCTGTGGGGATAAGCTTTACTCTCCACTGAGTTTCTAAATGAATTCTGCAGGTATTTAGTGAAAGTTGTTGTTGACCATGCTGATGTGGGGTGGGTAAGGCGTTGGCTGGCCAAGTGGCAATCATCACTAAAAAGCAACTGTCTCTTATTAAGAGTCCTTGTGTGCCTGGAAGATTGCTGCCACGAAGGACTGAGGATTTTGCTTTTTATACACTTACCTGAAACTACCTGAGAATGTTAGTGTGTTGAATTTACTGATGATGTTATTCAGATACAAAGGAACTTCATTGTTTGCTTTTTAAAATTAAGAAACTATGAAAAACACCCTAACACACACTTAGTAATTAGTTTGCAAAACCAGTGCAATTAGTGCAGAAAGCTGCCAGTGTATGTCTATTCGCCACAAGAATATCAACATTTTGATGCCAGCTCAGCATGAAGAGACAACAGGCCCTTGCATGTACCCATATGTGGATCTGGTGGATCAGCAGGCAGAGTGAGGCTAGAGATTATATTCCCTTGCCAGGAGTGCCCCCTGTCCAGAGGGCTTTCAGGAAGAAGACAGCCTTTAAGGAGTAAGGATTTCAAATAAGATGGAGTTTGCAAGATAAAACCTGTTGTTATGCTTTGAATTATGAACTGGTAGCCAGTGCATTTGCAGACCATGCTTTCCTCTTTGCAAAGGACCCCACAAGGCAAATGCACACCAATGTAGCACATTCTAAGATAAGTCGTTATAGCTGTATTAATTGCATTCCTTTACTGTGGGGGAACACAGCATGGGAATGCAATCCCGTAAATTTGGCCTCATGGTTTAAAAACGATGTTATGGTCCCTGAATCAATCCAGAGAAGGGCACCAAAGCTGGTGGAGAGACCAGAAACCATGTCCAGTGACAAGTGGCTGAGGACAGTGGGTTTGTCTTGTTTGGAGAGAACGAAGTTGAGGGGTGACCTCACTGCTCCTTACAGCTTCCTGAGGAGGGCAAGTGGAGAGGGAGGTGCTGATCTCTTCTCCCTGGGACACAGTGCCAGAACAGGTGGGAATGGCTGGACATTACGAAGCATTTCTTTACAGAGAGGGTGCTCAAACCCTGGAACAGGCTTCCTGGAGAGGTGGCCAATGCATCATGCTGGTCAGTGTCAATGAGTGTCGTGGTTTAGGGCTGGGCCGGCCACTAAATCCTGGACAGACGCTCTCTGTTAACCCCTCTCCCCTCCCCAGAAGGGAAGAGAAAAGAGAATAAGGGAGAGAGACTTTACGGGTTGGAAAATAAACTAACAGATTTAATGAAACAATAATACTAATACTACAGAATAATATTGTAAATATGAAAATAATGAAATATATACAAATAAGTACAAATATATATGCAAAACCAATATAAAATCCTCCCCCCACCCTTCCCCCCAATGATGAATACGTCACCAGAGGCTCTGCAGAGCCGGGCACTGGAAAAGTCCCAGACCAAACCCAGCAGCAGGTGGGAGCAGGATGCAGGACACACAAATCAGGACCAGCAGCAGATGAACGAGCAGGATTCTGCTCAGGCCTCGACCTTTGCAGGATCGAGACGGACAGAAGGATCGAGATGGAAGGAACAGTGAAAAAGGTAAAAAGGCAAAACAGCGAAGACCCTCGTGATCTCTCGGTTTTATCCCAAGTATGACGTATGTGGGATGGAATACCTCGTTGGTCAGTTTTGGGTCTGCTTCTCCCCCCGTAGGCGCAGACACAGCACCCAGGATGAGACAACTGACCTTGAGCATATCTTCTAGCAGCGCTGTTTGGGAAAACATGCTGCCAGTTTTCAGCAAGTTCAGTCACTTAAAAGAGACTGAGCTGAAAAGTAAAATCACTAAATAGAAAATTAGTTCTATTTAGCTCAAACCAGGACAATGAGGCATTTGGACAATGCCCTTAATAGCATGCTTTAACTTTTTGTCAGCCCTGAAGTGGTCAGGCAGTTGGACTCAATGATCGATATAGATGTCTTCCAACTCAAGTCAACTCAACTCTTCATTCTTCTCTCCTCTCCTCTCCTCTCCTCTCCT
>NW_010186406.1:0-7061 GCF_000695765.1 Mesitornis unicolor | reverse complement strand
AGCCCGCCCGTGCCCCCAGGATCTTCCGTCCCTAGCCCCTGCGGAGCGTTGGCTCCCAGTGCAGGACACACCGAGCAGCTCCCGCTCCGACTCCCTGGCCGAGCGACCCTTGTCTCCGCGCCGCCCCTGCCTGCCTTGACTGCCTCCTGCTGCCGCTCAGCACAGCGGGTCTTCCTCGGTCTCCAGGAGAAATCTGGAGAGAAATCCTCTTCCCTATCTGCTTCGCCTGCCGTCTCTCTGGCACATGAACCGCCTAGTGGCCCTGGTCCGGTGTGCACAAGTCTTGGAGCTGAGGCGCAAGGGGGAAACGTCCCTGCATGTGGCAGGAGCTGTCCCCTGCAGGTCCTTTGTGCAGGGGGACGTCCCTTGTGCCCAGCTGACAACCGCAGCAAAGCGTGTTCCTGCTCTCAGGAGAGCCACCCAGTGCAGTGGAGGCGTTTGAGGGGTCCAGGGCAGAGGGTGTCCTGTAAGGGCTTTCTCTGGGAGGTGGAGGACTCTGCAGCGGGCTGCTTGGGCAGCGAGAGCTCAGTAGCCCAGAAACTGAGGAATAAGGGCTGCCACTCAGCTGCTGGTCCAGGATTTTGGGTGGTGATGGTGAAGATGAGTACCAACAGTGCCAGGGCAGAGGGAGAGGGACTGGCAGCTGTTCTGCGCTTCTGACAAACTGCTGTGAAGGGGGAAGCATTGATGTGGATGGTCTTTCTGATTCTTTATCTTGCTCAGTTTTGCTACAGAGTAGATTTCTGCTTCATTAACAGGTTGTCTACTTAGTGCCAACCTCCCTGACACTACTGGTCAGCATTAACCCTTCGATAACAGGTATGATATTGGTGTGCAAAACAGAGCCTCTGCTCAAATTTTGTCCCTAAAAGGTTTGTTTTTATTGAGTCACAGCTTAAGATCAGGCCATGTGGAAACATGTCCTGCTGCCTTTTGAGGACAAAAAGCAGTGGGACCTGCTTCTACAAAAGCTAGTCATTGGTTTATTCCTCGTGGTAAGATGTGCCACAGGTGGAGCCCTGCCCCTGGGTTGGTCTTGCCTTTGTACCCTGATACCAGCACTTAAGGCCTGATTAGAGCAGAAACCTGAGAGCATGCTCTGAACCTGGCTCTGGTGTCGATGTTAACATTAATTTACTTAGCTTCCTTGTTGTAAATCTGTGGTTTTGTTTATTTGCCCTGTATAGGACCAGTTGAGCTCTGCACAGTCCTGTGAAAGAGCTAAAGGTCTTGATCCATGTCAGCATTGCAGCTCCCCCACAGAGTGCACAGGCATCGATGGGGGCATCCCCAGGCTTCAGTGCAGTGGCTGAGTTTCCAAGGCCACACACTGATGAGAGGGCTAATGTCACACAACATGTGGAGAGAATTAGTGTGATCAGATTTGGTCCAGGGGTCCAGAAAATAGTTCATTCTTTGTATTTTCATCCAGTAAAAATAATTTTAGAGTAATGCCATTTTATATACACAAAGTAACTGTATCTTGTCTGGATGAATACTTCCTCTGAATAAACTAAAATTACACTTACGCCAGAACAGAAAGTCTTCAAGAGTGCATGCTGCACTCACAAGTCACACTGCTGCAGTCTCATGGCATTCTGGCTATCTTAAGCATATAAATTGGCAGCATTCATAAAACCATAACCTGTGAGGGTTGGTTACTTGTGGCTTTGATCATTTCAGTGGAGGTTTATTTGTGTGATAGGTGTGGCTTCAACATAGTGGCATTTGGCTGGTGGGGAGACTCTATGTGTTAAACTCAAGTAGGTTTTTGTCACTTGTGCCAAAATCTGTGGAAAACAATTATTAAAATAGTACAACTATTGTATAACTGGACATTTATGTGAATTCACCAAGGGATATTTGCCATTCCAACCTGTGGAAGACCCAAATTCTGCCTCTGCTGAGCTGCAGTAGGTTCAGCCAAATGGGGAATCGATTACAACGATGGGTCATGCTGAGCTCTTGAATTTTGACAGACCGTCATCTTTAATGCTTGCCTGGAGGGGTCAGTGCCCAGAAAAGACTACTTTTAACTCTATGGTTTTTGCTGTTGAGATTGCTGAGATCAGCGAGAACCGCCCATGTTGTTTGCTCAGCTCTACTCCATGAGCCCCTGGCAATGGACATGAAAAACCTCAAGAATCTGCAGGCCCATCTGGATATTTCACATCATCTGTATTTCTCTGTTTAAAAACGTCAGTGCCCAGGCAGAGATGTCATCAGTGTTGCTCATCACCACAGGCAAAAGCTCAGGCAGAGGCTTATCAGGGCGTGTGAGGCAAGACACTCCTCGCAGAGTGGTGGTCACTCCATACCCTGATGGCTGCTGGGAGCTGGGACTCGCTCTCCTGGACCTGGTGTCCTCTGGGGTCATGTGGAGTGCCTGGTTACGGCTGTGAGCTCTGGGAAGGTCGTTCCACCTGCTTACGAGAACATTCATCTGTAATCCACCTTGGGATTCTTTCCCATGCATGTTGAATGCTGGAGCCTGTTTTGTTTGCTGGACGGAACAGGAAACTCTTTTCATTGAGGTGCTGCTGCCAAGATGCTGCACTGCTAGGACAGCAAGCCCCAAGCCCACTATTGTTTATTTTCAAGCACTTTTTAGCAGCTTTCACTGGTGATAAAGATGCTGGTATTAATTCCATCTTTCTGCCTGAGATATGTGTGTTTAGTGGAGGCATCTTTTTTAGGAACTCAGTTGCTTTTCAATTTTTACGGTGTACTTTATGCAGCATTGCAGTTGCTAGCAGTCTGTTCTTTTTTCCTTAGATAATGGTGTTTGGAGGAGTGTCTGTGGCCTTCACTCTGCTGGCTGTATTGTTGGTACCATTGCCTTGACTTGCTCTTTGTTTGCCTATGCTCAAGGAAACATTTTGCATGAAGAGGAAGGCAGGTAAGCTGTGATTTTTATTTTCCCCTGCACGAATTCAGCACACCAGGCCATCTCCTGCCGGTGGTCACCTTGCTAAACTTCATTTGCTGGGCTGCTGCAGTGAGTGCTGTTGGTCTGGGGGAATCACACTAAGGAGGAGGGACCACAGTGCTCCAAAACAGCAATCTGTTGGACAGAAGAGCTAAAGGGAGAGTGAACAGTTGTGGTTGCTTGCCCGATTTTGACAGATTTAATTGGGGGCAGTTCTTGCTTTCAAAGACCAGGGCACAAGCACAGTGATACAGCTTTGGGTTCTTTTGCTGGAGCTGTAGGAAATAATGTTTAAAACCTTTTCAGATGATACCTTATGCATGTTAATCTGGCACGGGCAGCTGAGTCCTCTGAACTGCCGGGGACTGAGGGCGAGGGAGGATTTCTCGCCTGGACATTTGGTTGTTGCCTGAAGTAGATGCTTGCTCAGTATTGAGGGGAAGCACTGGCAGCTACTGAGGCTGTTCGTGGCCTGGAATACTGGGATGCTGCTGTGTTAATGAGGGAAATGTGCTGTGGAACATCAGTTTAGCAGTGGAGCGAAAAGTGGAAGCAGGAATTTCTGCTGCTGTATAGCTGGGTCACGTGTGTTTGTACATTGGTGGTCAAGTTACTCCACGTAAATATCTTTATAATTATATTCCTAATAAAATATATTGTCCTTGTCCAAAAGGAGGCACTGTGCATGCTTACACTACTGTTCTGGAAGCAAAATTTGTATTTTTTAAAAAGTAAACATCTGTTTGTATTATTTTCTGATCTGGTTTTTGTTTCACTTTTTAGAGAGTTGTTTGGTCTTGTGATTATTACAGTATGGATGAGTCTTTGTCGCAGTTCAGCCAAGTAAGTTCTGTTTCTTTTTTTTTTTCTTTTTATTTAATCCATTCATATGTTCACATTTAGTGACTAGCTTCTTGAAAACACATAGTTGATTTTGGCTGCTTGTTTTTCTGCTTCATGTCACTGTCTGAATCTTCTCAGATATCTAAGCAGTAGTAGCTGGTGCTACAGCCTGGATCTTGCAGAGATAAACGTTGGAGGGCGAGAGGGTGGGTAAAGCTGCACAAAACACTTTTAATAATGGACAGGGAAACACAGAGTTTCATTCCAAGTGCAGTGTGTGTTTTGTAGCAGTCTGATTTGAAATAGCTCTGTTGCATTTGGTTCTTTGTAGGAGTCCGCTGAGTGGAATTCGCTTGATTGCTGCAGTCGTGGTCGCCCTCTTCCCCTTTGTTTTGTGGCTGTACATTTATGTGAACAAGGAGATGCGAGCATCTTGGCCAACGCACTGTAAAACGGTGATTTAATTGGGTAGGAGAAAGTACAGAATAAATACTCTGACCATATTTGCCTTTGCCTTTGGTTCTTAATGAAAGGTCAGTATCAGTTTGGTAAGACCCAAGAATGCCTGGCTGCTTCCAGCAATACAATTTGATATTTGTTTTAAAAAATGAGGAACACTGCCAGATCTGAGTCGAGACTGTTGTTCAGCTGACTTCTTCATACATTCAAAGCACTGTTGATCTAATGTGTGTTCTGATGGTATATTCAAGATATCCCGTTATCTCTGCATCACTCTCTAACCACATTCTACTGTTCTGTAACATAAGGGAAAAGTAAAGCAAACACGGTGTTGCAATAATGACTGTTTACAGCCATAAAAATTCCAGACATCTGACTGGATAGCGCACTGAGACTAACTGAAAAATTGAGCAGTCTGTATTTCTGTTCCTATGCTACAATCGTATGTAGAATACATCTGAAGAAACATTTTTACTATTATCTTTCACTAAAATTAGTTTTCGCAGAGTAATAAATACTGTTTTCCTAAAGAAATTATATGAAAGCTTCCACATCTTTATTTTCTGCGAGATGCATGCTCAAGACTGCTACCAGCAGACGTGACTATGACAGCTCCACCTGTCACAGAATTCCTGTTCCTGGAAGGCAGGACCCACACAGCAGTCCAGTGACAGTAAGCATGTTCCACCGCTACTAATCCTGGAGCAGGAAGCACAGGTGAACACACTGGACACAGGCTGGCTGGGAGAGACACGGAACAGGCCCAGGTGCAGCACAGCAATGTGCTTTAAATCCTGCCGTGTCAGGGCTTCCTCGCTCAGTACTGCTGTAGGCCGATACAGCAGTGCACACACAGGTCCCAGTGGGGATATCTGCAGCATTACATGATGTACCATAGATGGTCTCCATTTCCCTTGGGCTTAGCTTTTTTGAAGATTACTTTAGTCTCTTAAAGCAACGTTAAGAAGACTGCATGAGGCTACAGGGTGGACTAATGCTGCCAGACCTGAGGCATTATTGACTATGTTAAAAAAATTAATGAAATGCAGCTGTGTAGGTGCAATTCTGCATGCTTTAATTCTGACTGATATAAAAAGTAGGTTTTTTGACAATATTCATAATATGCATTTTTTCACAGTAAGTAATGATACAGCCAGGATTGGGTGTTTCAAGTCAACTTTCTGCATTCAGGTGCATTTATTTCAAACATGTTTACTGGCCTTCTCTATTGTCTATGAAGAAACTAGGTCTGTTTTCTTACAGAAACGTATTTTCTAAAATTCTGTATCCAAGAGAAAAATGTTTGAGTTAAAGCTGTAAGGATCAGCCATGCACATCTTCCTACAAGCAAATAAGCTGAATCCCCTGCTTTTTTGTCCAAGTACTTCCTGAATAAGAACAGTTCTTATTTGCTTGCCATTTTCAGAAATGCATAACTCTGTCTGAAATTCTACCCCTTCCCTTTAGTATCATTTTATCTTCATAGACATAAACAGTTCCAAAGGCATTGCTTTCTGGTGAAGTTTCAATAACCCCCTCCAAAGTCAGATGATGAACTCCATGAGAGTCTAAACAATAGCCACCGTCGTGCAGGTGTCCGGCAAGAAAGCAGACCACGCACTGATGGGAGTGTATGACTGAAAGGGCATCTTCGTAATTCCAGGCTAGGGAAACCCTGTCTGAAGCATCTGGATGAATGGGCAGATGACCTGCAGTTGAGAGGGAAAGAAACGGGAGAGTTACTTTAAGTGTAACCAAACTCTGCCTTCATTGCTGGGAAGCTCAGATATCTAACTGTATACAGAAAGCTCACCTAAGCACAAGACACGGTTGCTATTCTCCTGCTTCACTGGTTACGTGTGTACCTCATGGAGCCACAAAGCTGCTACATTTTCCTCAGCTAGCATACATTTGCTATGTAACTTATTTTGCATATATCCCAATGTATCCCTCACATCCACCTACCCATAACTACAACTTTTTCCTGGTTTTCGTCAGAGAACTTGAGGACTTCATTGAACCAGTCCAGCTGGGCTTGGCTAAATCCTCCGTTAAACTCTACAAACTGAGGTTCTTTGAGTCCTGCAATGAAGAAGAAGATTAGGCATAGGTGCATACACCTCTTGTGGCTTCCCCATTTACTTGCCTTATGCTTATGATAGATGGTTTACTCTTACAACGTTTTGGAGGTTTTTTGGGTTTTGTTTTTGCATCTCTTGGATCAAAACTCCAGCCTCCTTGGACAAACAAGAGAAAATTCTTTGTTAGTGTTTTTAGTGGTTTTGGTCATGCTGAACACACAGCATTTCCACTCCTGGGTCACCCCCTGGCATGGAATAGGGTGGGCATAACTTGACACTCAGCAATAGCAGCTGCATCAACAGCTGCCTTTTGTTCTGATACTGCAGGACAGAGACCACATGAACCTATCCCAAAAGGACCAGAGCAGCATGATGTCTATGGGGGAGCATCTCCTGTGCCTGCCTAGAGACCCACCTATGGTCTCTCAGCCAGCAGGGGAAGTGGAGGAGGTGGGCAGAAATCGGGCACATACCTCAGCGCTCTGGGCACCAGATATCAGCCCCAGGAGCTGCCTTATTGATCTGGGAAGCACCCGCGCTCCCTGCCGAAGGGTCGAGCTGGGGGTACCTGCGGGGCTGTTGAGGTTGTCATTGGGGTTCTTCTCCCGCAGCAGCTGCAGGGACTCCCGGTAGTGGGGGCTGTCCGGCTCCCTGCCCAGGATGCTCAGGTCGTAGGCATCAAGGACAACGATGCGGAAGCGCGTGGCCGGGCTGAAGTGATAGGCCTGGCAATCCTCGGCCGCCGGCTC
>NW_010186405.1:0-14800 GCF_000695765.1 Mesitornis unicolor | reverse complement strand
CGGGAACAAAAGCTGAGCCCGGAAAGAAGGGTGGGGTGGGGGGAAGGCATTTTGATTTTAAGATCTGGTTGTGTCTCCCATTGTTCTACTCTGATGTTGGTAACAAATTAAAATTGTTTTGGTTTTTTTTTTATTCCTTATGATGAGTCTGTCTTTTGCCTGTGAGCTGTTTAAGTGGTGAGAAGCCCTCCCAGTCCTTATTTTGACTAGCCCTTTTTGGGCCATCGTGGTGCTCGGTTAAGCACTGGGCCTAAACCATGACAAGTTCCAAGCTGAAGAAGTATTTAGGGCAAAGAAATTTATCCTGGTTTGAGCTAAATAGAACCAATTTTCTATTTAGTGATTTTACTTTTCAGCTCAGTCTCTTAAGTGGCTGAACTTGCTGAAACTAAAGGCATTGTTTTTCCAGTATGTGCTGCTAGAAGATAAGCTCAAAGTCAATTGCTGCCTAATGGCAGCCTCGGCCTCACTGCCAGCCCCTCACAACCGGACGGGGCAGCAGTGGGGCCGGGAGACCTCAGCTGTGAGAATGGGGCCCTCATGGACAGCTTTGGCATCTTCCTGCAGGGGCTCCTGGGTATCGTGGCCTTCAGCACCCTCATGTGTTTTTAGATACTTCCAAGTAAGCCATAGGGATGTTGTTCATCCACTTTGCAAATGTCTATTTATCAGACCTTACAGAAGAAGACCCTTGTTCACTGTACCTTATCAACTTCTTGTTAGATGCCACATTAGGAATGCTGTTAATCTACATTGGTATCTGTGCAGTCAGCAGCGTTGTGGAATGGAAGCAGTGGGAGCTCCTTCACTTTGGTGAATATGGTGACCCAGTGCAGTGCAGTGCTTCGGTGGGCCAATGTGTTCTGTAAATAGTGATTATGGCATTTGAGAAAGCCATCATCATTGTGCTTCTTATACCTCAGTGGAAAAAGGTAGCTTTGTTGAATCTTATAGAGAACCCCCAGTTGGAGCTGGCTATCGTCATGCTGATAGTTCCCATCTTTGTTAATATATTCACGTTCTGGGTAGTAGATAATTTTCTTATGAAGAAAGGGAAAACAAAAGCTAAACTTGAAGAAAAGGAAGCAGGACAAGATTCAAGAAATGGAAGTAAAGTCCGACACAGGAAAGCAGCATCACATGAAGAGTCAGAAATCCTTATTTCAGCAGATGATGAGATAGAGGAATCAGATGCTGAAGACGACCTGCGTAAACTGACCAACTAGGTATTCCATTCCACATATGTCATACTCAGTATAAAGCCAAGGGATCATGAGGATTCCGACCTTCTTCCATATTGGAGCTCTTCCATCTCGGACCCTTCCATCCGCCTCGATCCTGCAGAGGCCGAGGTCTGAGTGGAACTCTGCTGGTTCATCTGCTGCTGATCCTGATCCCTGTGTTCCTGCATCCAGCTCCCACCTGCTGATGAGTTCGGTCTGGGACTTTTCCAGTGCCCTGCTCTGTAGAGCCTCTGGTGACATATACGTCATTGGGGGGGAGGGTAGGGGAAGGATTTTATATTGGTTTGGTATATATTTGTACATATCTGTATATATTTCATTATTTTCCTATTTACATTATTATCCTGTAGTATTAGCATTATTGTTTAATTAAACCTGTTAGTTTTATTTTCCAACCCGCAAAGTCTCACTCCCTTATTCTCTTTTATCTTCCCTTCTAGGGAGGGGAGAGGGGTTAATAGAAAGCATCTGTCCAGGATTTAGTGGCCAGCCCAGCCCTAGACTATGACAATATTTTAAGTTGATTTGGATTTTAAAGCTCTTTATTAGAATACCTAGAATAAAGTATTTAATCCTTCAAAACTGAACCACTAATGAAAACAAAGTAAAATTTTATGTCAGCAAATTCACTACTCTCAGGTTTAACCTTTACATTGAGATAGAGGCAAATCTGTAGCATTTCCATAACTGTGGATGATTCTAAGGAATCAAAACCACAAAAATGAGATCTATGCATTCAAAGTATTGTCCTCCAGTCTCATCAGCAGTACTTCTTTATACAAAAAGCACAGCTGATTCACATTGCTCCACTTAGCATGCACTAGTGTCAATATGAATAAGTAACAGTTGAAAAATTAGTTCTTCTATTAATAGAAAACACATGAATTTCAAATGCAGCATGTAGCAGCTATCAAACAGTGCCATATATGGCTTTTAATAGGTTAGGTTTTTTAATGGTGCTGAATTTTCATTCCAACTTGTCAAATTCTGTTTATAAAGATCTTATACATTTGGTAAAGATTAAAGTTCTTCTAGGTCACCTTGGGCTTGTTTTTTTTAAGCTCAGCACAGTTTGTCATACATATATTACATATAAGTGGATAGAAATAAAGGTCAAAGGTCATCTGTCTGATCATAGTCTGAAAAAAGTGTAACTAATTTAATATGTATTCTCTCAGAATTTGCTCGATATAGAACTAGATAAGAGATCACTGCAGTTAACATCAGACTTCACTGGACTCCTGTTCAAGATCATTATTAAAATATGTTCCTTATATTATGGAAACACTTAATATTGTAAATGCTATGTGGGACATCTTAGAACCTCAGCTGGCAGATTTTACAGCATATAAATTGTTAAGTTAAATCTGAAATGAACACTGGATTTCAAGATTTAGTCCCTTTAATCACACTGCAGAGTTTGAAAGGAATAAAATTAAATTACATTTTCTCTATTCATATTTGATAAAGTAGCTTCTTATCTAAATTTCTTTCTGATGCATCCTTTAAAAAAGCCCATAAACATAATCTTTTAAAGGGAACATCATCGCTGTCTACTGCACCATTTCATAGTCTTTAGCTTGCTATGTTGTCTTTCAGTCCTGCCTTTTTAATAAAAAATGTCCATAAAGACCAAGTTACTTACGTCTTATCTAGAGATTTTAATTTTTTTTTTCTAATCCTTAAAAGTATTTGGGAACAAATCCTTCCCTTTGAGATGAGATCCTACCCATTGCAGCTGAATTTGATCTTTTGTTCTTTTAAACTTCAACGGAAGAACCTGAACACCTGCTTTGAAAAGCTGGGTCCCGCCCTTTTTAAGAAACAGGGAAGAACATGTCCTTCATGAATGAATGAGGAATAACAAGGCAAATTTTCTGGGAGCAACTAGGGTAGGCAGATAGTCTGATTAGATAGCCAGATAGCAAAAGATATGCAGGAAAAATGGAATATGAAGGTTTCTAAAACAGGTGATTGAGAGACAGGGTGGGGGGAGGGTGCAAGAAGCTACAGAAAAATGTAGGATAAAGTGGACATAAGTCATCCTCAAATGCAATAGGAATAATAAAGATGGGAAGCAAATATCATATGTAAGGCACAAATAAATTATAGTACTAATGTTATTCAGTAAGGGTAAAGTATCCATGGAGTCATTTCCAAAAATGGAAAAGTGCATTCCTGATTTTTTTGCTGTGTAAATGACTGCTGTAGGACATTAACACAGCTAGAAAGATGAAACATGAGATAATACACTTTTTCAGGTTAGGACCACACATAAAAATTGTAGTTGTTATAATAGCCTGGATAATGTAATTACATTTGTACAAAAGACCAAAACTTGGGGGTGGGGTTGGCTACAGTTCACAGAGTAAACTCCAGCAGAATTTAAATCAGATGCAAAGGACAGGTACAATACTGCTGATGCAAATGAGAATATGTGAAAACTTGTATGGGTTGAGAAGTACAATTAATATTTTCACAAGATATGTTTAAGCATCTTTTCATAATGATACTCAAAAAACAGGGTTTTGAATTACTAAGATATCTCCAATATGTCCCAGATGTAGGAAAAAAAACAAGTTTGTCAACTAATGAACAATTTTAATAACTCTCTAGCAAAACATCTCATTACATTACTGCATTGTTTTCAGTCCTAGAATATGTCAATAAACAACAGAGTATCAGTGATTCTGCAACAAAGTACTCAGTTTCCCTTATGCTTTCACTTTGACAGAAATGGAGATGTAAAACAGGCCAGATATCTAAAAAGAAACCTTATTTATAGATGCAAGTTAACAGATATCGCTGAGACAAGCACTCTGAGATCAGTTCAAATGTTACTGTCAATATGTGTCACAAACAGACTACCAGAAACTGCAGCAGTACAAGACAACTGCCAAGGGAAGGCAATTTGCTTCTGGAAACAAATAACGACTCAAATTAGATTTTACCATGCAAAAAAACCCAGGTAAGGATATGTGGTTCAGTGTTGTAAGCAAGTGATTTGATATTAGAAGAGAGATAAGATTTGTAGGGAGATATAATCACACACACGCACACACACACACATCTTTATGTGTAATTATATAAAATATACCAGGCTTTTTGATATACAACATTCCAGAAACAATTGCAAAATAAACTCCTATTCACTTGAAATAATACGAAGGAAAGCAAGTCCAGATTTCAGATAGATGGGGATATTCTGAGTGTTGGTTGGGAAATTCCACGTGGTGACAAGCTAATTGCATCTACATATATTTGAAAGGTTTGCCTTAGAAGCCAAGCCTTGTCATCCCTGAATTCACTAAAACATGTCTTCTTATGGACTGAAAATGGGAACAGTTACCATTAATTATCGGCATAGGTCTGCATTAGTATAAGTTATTCCTTTTGGCATTTCCATACAACTCACAACCCCAAATATCACCATCTCAAACTGAATACCCACATAGACTATTTTTCTGTATGTGTCATTCCCACTGCAACCTATAGAATAATGCATAGGTAAATATAGGAACAGATATTACTGCCTTCTGCAACCAAGGTTGTCAAATGAAACATGCCAAATGAACATGAAACATTCTAACATTCTTGTCAGAAAAAAGAAAAAGCCTTCATGCTTCTCATCTTGGCTACATGGACAGCATTGTCATCTAAGTGAATGTAGTAAATTAATCCTTTTCTCGTCTCTTGTGAGAGAAAGCCTCTCCAGTAATTCATATGAGATTGTGTGCATCTTTAATCATATGCGTATGTGCTTTGCTGGGTGAGAAAGGAAGTCAGTGCAATTCTACATGAAGGGAGAAGGGGTTTCTGGGCTCAGTTTAAAAGAGCTCATTTTCAGCCTTGAATATTTTGATAGAAGCACTTGGGCTAGGACTTCCACTGCAGAGAATGCTCCTCCCAGGAGGAGGATGTGCATCCCAGGTAGGATTAAGAAAAGTGCTTTACAGTCAGTTTTCCTGTCTGTGAAATTAGTGAAGTTTATGTGTAGCCAGATTGTGGGGAAGCAGTTTTTAAATTAGCTGTAAATTTCTATGAACCTTCAGTTTCTGTCAAATGACTGGAAGAGCAGACTGTCAAAACACAAATATTTAGGTGTCTCAGTCAATCTAATTTTAAAATGTCAGAGACCGGGTGGGGGGAACACATCTCCATTCCATGAGCAGAGCCATGCAACTGACTGGTGTTGCAGAGTCAGAGGGATGTGGCAGGTCTAGGTGCTCAAAGCACTGAGTTGGATCTGTCATGGGCTCCTGCATGGGCTCCTCTCCAGAGGACACAGTTCTTGCCAGGAGCCTGCCCCAGTGTGGGCTCTCCATGGGCTGCAACTTCCTTACGGCACATCCACCTTCTCTGGCATGAGATAGCTGATGGGGCTCAGCTTTGGCCAGTGGTGGGTCCATGCTGGAACCAGCTGGAACTGGCTCTGTCTGTCTGACATGAGGGCAGCTTCTGGTGTCTTCTCACAGAAGTCATCCCTGCAGCCCCAACACACCCCTGCCACCAAAACCTTGCCACATAAACCCACCACAAGGTTCCTGGCAATTAGCAATATTTTCTGGTCTCCTGCAGCATGTTGTTTCTGGAACTGTCTTTTCTCTGGGCAAGCTCAGTTGATCTCCAGAAGAAGGAATTGCCCCTTTCCTTTAAAAAGTGTCATCTCATCCAGTCTTAGAGAAGCAAAACATAATTGTGAACAGAAATAAAATAAAGCAAGACAGAAATACCTCAGTCACTGAACACTAAAGTCTTCACTTGTGATTCCTATAAATCTTGAATACTCCTGGAGAAAACTTAATCTGAGCTATTAGAAACAAAGAGAGAAGAAAGGTGGTAGAAACTGACAGGGACAAAGACTTCTAAATGAATAGCATTAAATGAACTTTCTTTGAATGCTTTAAAAAAATAAAGAAACAAAAAGGTGCATTTACACTTGGACATTGTGATGTTGGCAAAGCAAAGATCCAGTTCATAGGCTGAGGAAATGAACTCTGCAGATGGCGAAGCCAAACCTTCGTCCCAGTTCATATTCTAGCAGCTGGTATCCTAAGTTTTGTATCCCTCATTGGTCTTGCTTCCTTTCATTTAACAGCCAGACTGTTATTTATTTTCCCTTTAACAAATGGGGCTTTTGTTAATTTCCTTCCTTCAAGCAGCCCCTTCAGTAATCTTTGTTTGTTTCTGAACTTAGGACCAAGTTGCTGAATCATCTTTGACAGAAAACACAGCAAGGGTAATGCATGCAAAGCAAAGGCTACTGAGCAGAGTGTGATAGGGCTAATCCACTCGTATTTGTTCCTGAGAGGAAAATGCAGCTTGCTACTGTCACGAGAGGCAGCAGAGCACAGCCAGAGGAATTGTACCAGGGGCTGCATCACAAATAAATGGGTAAAATAAACTTGCTGTGATCCTTTGTGGGTACAGTCAGATTTGGAGGGTGGGTGTTCTCTTTCCAATATCTCATGTTAAGTCTTGGAAAAGGGAGCAGCTGTCTCTTAGACCGCAGAGCAGCCTGGTGACAGCGCACGGGAACAGATGGCAGAGCAAGTGTCTCTTTCTTCGCATTTAGGCAATCCCCTTCGCTCCTCCTGCTTCTCACAAACAGCCTCAGTGAATTTTCTTCATGGTATAAAGACACTAAACATTTTCTTTTCATTCCAGGCAACAATCACCATTGCCCTTTGAGGAGTAGAAAGAAGAAAGAGAGAAAAATCTAAAGGTCTAGTTTCCCTTCCCCCTCTCACCCTTCTTTCATAGGTCAGTCAAGTGAAAAAAGGGATGAGCTTTAAGATTTTCTTTCTCTTCCTGTGGGTTGATATATAGACAGTCTTAACAGCATTTGGTAGTTGCCTCGTTGTACAGAGAAGCAATGACATAGCAGAATTCAAACTAGAGAAGAACTAGTTTAGTCATAACTTGACTTCTGCATCAATGCCAGAGGCTTTTCCGTTTGTATCAACAATCTGAAAATATAAATTCTTAGTTTATAGACATAAATATGGATACTTTATACAGCCATAAGCAAAACTTCTGCACAGCATATATTATCTAGTGACTACTGCCACTTAAGTATTGCAAGATGAAACAACATATGAATAAGAAAGAGATTTCAGCAATTACATGGTTTCCCTGTGATTTAGATGCATAAATCAAGTTACTGAAAATTGTGCCATGGCTCACACCTGCCAAGAATACAAGTTAATTTGGAGGTCATATGGAGACTTTTAAAGTTACTGTTATGGCAAACCAAATTAACATGGCTAGGTGCTCTGCTCTTTTGTAAGAGGAGTCCACCCAGCCGTTCAGAGTCTGCTGCTGACAGGAGTGCCTGGAGCAAACAGACTTGGATGGAAGACACTGGTGGTAGGTCACCACGCCGAGACTGATTCATTCAGACTGTCTGCAGGCTCACTTAGTGCCACTGAGCTGGCTGCACTCTCTTTACCTTTGCTGTTGTGAAGTCTAGAGATGCATGCATTTTTTAAAAGCCAGTTTCAAATTCTGACATAATTCCAACACCTCTGGGACTTTAGACGCTCCGTAGACTCTGTAATGCCTAGGCTTTGATCCATGCTTGCTGTCAGGCCTCTATTCCTGCGATTATAGTTGATCCTATAACTCTTACTGTCCCACTCGGAAAGATTCAAAGAACCACCTAATGCAAAATTCAACATCCAACTATATACTGAAGCAAACCAGAGGGTCTTCTACTTCTGTGCCTTGTAAATATTCCACTTCCTGAAAAAAAAATCTTAATCGCAACTCTCGATATGCCATGTGTTAATTGAATAGATTTTTTCAATGCTTTAAAAGATGAGAATATGAGCTAGATAGTTGCATGGAGAAGCTCTTGAACATATTGGTTGATTAAATACTCCTATGAGTGAAGTCTTATCTCTTTATTTCAAGTTCTTTAGAAATTCCTTCCTGATCATCTTCCTTTGTAAACAAGGACTTTTAACGTATTTCATTAATAGGAGTTTTGTATTGCTGCAGATGAATCTGAAGAGACTGGACCCTGTGAGACACTCTTTATTATGTGCTAGTTTCTTCAGGGCTTTGTAGAATGTCACTTTGAAAATGTAACATGATGGAAATTGGTGAGCTGTGCTCTCTCATGCAATAGAGTTTACATAAACATTGTAATGTTGTTTCTGGTTGATATAGTCTGTAACTTCTTTGAGTGTTTTCCTCAAGCTACTAATCTTTAAGTGAGGGAAAACACAAAATATTTTGCCTGTGTGCTCTGTGTTGTGAAATCATATAAAATTGTTAACTCGCTTGTACTTTACTTGGCATTGTAGTGGCAAAAACAAAACCATGACGAAATCACAGGGCCAAGATAGATAATACTGCAAGTACCAATGAAATCTTATAGCACTGTCACTGTTCATGGAACATGCAGCTAAGTTTGGGGGGGTTTGGTAGGTTTGGGGTTGTTTTGTTGTTGTTGTTATTGTTGTTTTGTTTGGCTTTTTGTGGTTGGTTTTTGTTTTGTTTTTTTTTTTATTAGTAGCAATGTTTTCTACCTGTCAAAATAATACCTACCTTTACCTTAATGAATTTGCAGTCCAGGGCCTTTAGATACAGGTGTGCTGTTACTTACTCAAGAAATCCCAATGTCTCTCACTAAAATTATACAGAGTCTGGATAGAGGCACACACACAAAGCAAGTATTGAATTTTTCTGAAAAGCTGAAGTGATTAGACCTGTATTCTTCTATAACTTGTTCCTCAAAGGGTGGGTTGTGCAACTGCTCCTGATGCAGGCTAACACTCTGTGAACTTTTGTGCAACTTCACTGCCTTCTTGGACTCTGGATTATATTAAAGAACAGAAATAATTACACTGAGGGGCCTGTTCTGCATTCCTAACATAAACAAAATGCTTATTGGATTTGCAGTGCAGGTCTGTCTTTTGTTTAGGAAAAGCTTTGAAGCCTGTTGAACAAGGACCAAGTCAAGATCTTTGAGTGAGACCCAAGTGGTGTTTTGCATAAATAAGAAATACAGTCCACATACATGCAGTGTAACTATTTACAGTTGTTCTGTGGATTCCTTGTAATCTGTATTCCCTTGACATGCACAGATTTCATAAACGTGAACTGACTTTTGAGACGGCAAGAAATACAGCACTTCATACACAGAAGTTGCTTCATATACACAAAATATGACTGACAGGTTTGACAGTGTGTATATTCACCACTGTCCTCTACTGGTTGAACTTAGAACTGTACAGCTCTGTGTTGAGTAAAACTGGGCAAACAAGAAAAAAATTGCTGTGCCATTCATTCAAATTTGAAAATTAGTCCTGGATCAGCCATGCTTATGGCTGTTTTGTTTCATCCTCCTCTAATGTTAAAATGAAAGATTTTTTTTAATCAGCTGTGAGTTTTATAAGAGTGAGCTAATATCTTTTTCTAGGCTAGCTGATACAGTTAGAAAAAATGGACACACAGAAGCCTACATTATGTCTGACAAGGAAGCTGAAACATGCAAGTAAAGCAAATGTTAAAAGTGGGTGATCTGAGTTTAACCTAATTGCTAATTGACTGGCTTCCTCTGAGAAAAGAGAAAGCTGCTACCTTTAGGTAACAGGGCTGCAGTGGCAGACATGTGAGGTCCCAGCTGTCTGTGAAACTGAGAAAGTTTCTGTGGCTCCCAAATGCTCTCCTGTGTGCTAAGGAGAAATTAAATGCTGAAATTAGGACATTTAAACCTGGCTTTTTATGGCTTAGATTGACACACAGCACTTTTGGGCCATTATGCTTTGATTTAGTTTTGGTTGTCTGGTCCATTAGTTCTGTGTTAGCCAACAGGAATACATGCAAGTATTTCCCTAATGGCACTTTCTCCTAATGAATGTTATCTTACCTGTTGCTATATTATGCTTCTCTTAATTATAAAATGTGATAAAGGCTATTCATTCATTGCAGCCTAACCATATTATATAGTGCAGTGTCTTACCACAAGGATGTTTTTTATATCATACTTGGAGAAAAAACATAGCATTTTTCGTTTTCACTGATAAGCCTTAAGCATTTCTTTATCTGAAGAAGATGGGTTTGTATCCCTAGCAAAAAAGTGAAAAGGAAAACTGACCTTTCCCTTTAGCATGCAAGCACAAAGTTGGTTTATCATAGCAGTATTTGCTCTAATTGTGTTCAGAAATGCTGTATGTGTATACAGCAGCATTTGGAAAAATGGCCGCTTGGAGACATAAATCTCCCCAGAGATCTCACCATGGTGGCGTAGCTTTGATTTCTTTCCTAACACAATAAAATATTGTGTGCTCTAATACTGCCTCCAGTCCAAGCAGCTTCTTGCTCTATTTTATTTTCCAGGGTGGAGGGCAGAGGAGGGGAAGAAATACAGCTGGGAAGGATGTTGCTTCAGAAATGTAATTCTGATTATCTGGCACTTTTATACATTTGTTTCAGTGACAGAGCCGGAGTTAGTGGAGGACCCCTGGCAGGAGGATAGCAGTGTCAGGGCCACCCAGCCTGGCACAGGGCATCCTGCAGCTGAGCTGCTTCAACGTGGCAAAATGGAGGCACGTCTTCATAGCAGAAGAAACCTCAGCAAAGAAGCAGTCTGGTTCTCATGGTAACCAGGATTTCCATATACTGCAGGGGTACACATTGTCTGACATCACTTTGCTGCAGGGAGGATTTCTGTGCATACTCAAGAACTAAATTAAGCCCTTTGTAAATGGAGAATGCATGTCCATTTTCATGTCTATAAGTGTATGGCTTTCCCTCTGTGAAAGGGAGAGGAAAAGTGAGAGAAACAAGGACGCAAAATTTTATTTCTCTAAGTAGAAATAGAAATAACCCTGACACAACCAGCTTCTCATTTTTAGTTTGCATCACATTTTAAAAAGAAATAATATCTTGCACAGCTGAGAGGAAAGAAGGATGCTAGCAACTTCTTTAGGTCTAAAAAAATTTGCTTTGCTGATCAGAAAAGTGGGGATATGCATTTACAAAATGTCAGGTGACGCTTTTTGCTGCAACATCATATATACAGATTTTAGCAGGAAAAGACTGCAATGAAGATGTGATATTCATCATGCATGATACAGTGACATCTGGTGTAAGACGTGCTGTGCTGTGTGCTGCAGCTCCCAGCTAGAAAGATAATCTATGTGCTTTGGTGTTAACAGGCTCTGCCGTGGAGTCCAGTGAGAGGTTTTCTTGCCCCTCATTTAAGATGAGTTGTGCTTACTGCAATATCTTTCAGGCCCCATGTTATTCAGTTCTGTATATATATTTATTCTGTACTGGAGAATTATAATACAAGAGAACCTGACATGAAACCTCTACTGTTCTTTTAAGGAGACTGGAGTTCCCTGAGCATGAAAGGTCTACAGTTGCCTGTAGATAATTTATAATAGCCTTGTATATGGACCTAAATAAGCCTAAAATTGGGTGGAGGTTGAAGGCATTCAGCATACTTTTACAATTTATTTTTTTTTGCAATAACACCAACTCTAAACTGAAAACACTTCTCATACAGCTATTTTGGGCTGTATTGATCTAAATTATTTTGAACCCTTTCACTTGCAAAGTATGGGCTTGTGTGAATCCTGATATATGGAGGTCTTCCAGGGCTAAGGCAGATACCCATTATTATAATGGAAAGCTGCAGTTCCTCCCTTTTCCTCACTATAAACTCTCATCTTTCTAAATGAAGTTCAGTGGAGTTCTGGATAGTTGTGGTATCCATATCATCACCATCTCAACTGCATTTTATTAAGGCCTTTGATTTATTTGATTTTTTACTTGACTTTACAATGTGTTTTGCAAAGCACCAAATATATGCCCACATGATCACAAAATATATGACAGTGTTAAATAAATATCAGTATGTTTCTTGTGAATCTGGTGTACTGTTAAGTGATACAGACCTTTCAATAAATTGCTGCATGTGTTTTAATCAACATATTTCACTCTTCCTCCAAATTATGGCTCCCTTCTTTCTCCTTGATTATGAATCACAACTTTATTACATTACATGTACTTGAATTTAAATGTGAGACAAGTAAGCACAAATCTAATTATAAATGTCGCCACTTACTGTATTGGGTTTTCTGTGAGGGGTTGTTGGTTGTCTTTGGTAAAGGGAGAAGGGCTATGGAGATGGCCCTTTAAGAAGCTACCTGAAAAGCTCCCCCTTTTCCTTTGTCAGACTCACCTCTGACCAGGGCCAAGTCAATCAGTGCCCCTGCAAATTAATGTACTTAAGGGGGGTGCAGGGCATGCTCTCATTTTCTCTGGCACTGGCCCTCACCAGCGCGGCCGCAGGTGCGGGTGGCGTGGCCCTGGCCCCGGCCCTGCCTGGCCAGGCTTGGCCGGCCTGACCGCAACTTAAGCTTAAGCCTCGCTGCAGCTCCAGCCTGAAGAGAGCAAGTGAGCCGAGAACTCTTCAGGACCATCAGAAGAGACCTGCAGCAAAGAAATGAGTGAGGCCGGAGGAGAACAACTTTGAAGAACACCAAGGTTGGTTGAAGGAAAGAAAGGAGAGGGGGGAGGAGGGGGACGCAGAGCCCAGGTTCCCCTTTTTTTTGCAACCCTTGGCGAGAAACCCCTTTTGGCACCCCGTGGCGAGAGCCGGGTCGACTGGCCTGAGCAGTGGCTGCCCCTGAAGAAGCCGTGACTCCAGGCAGTGTGTGTTGGAGCAGTTCATGTGTGAGGGAACTGTGACTGTGGGCAGACCCATATTGGAGCTTTGTGGACTTGGGCTGAAGCAGTTTTGTGTGTGAGGGAACCTGCACCTGTGGGTAGACCCGTTTTGGACTTCTGAGAACTTTTTCCCCTATGGAAAGGGGGCCACGTGGAAGCAGAGAGAGAGACTGGGCTGAGTCTTCCTACTCCTGAGGAGCACATGGTGCGAAACCAACTGCAACCCTCATTTCCATCCTCCTGCAACCTCAAGGCAAAAACGTGGGGAGGTGAAGGAACCGGGAACAAAAGCTGAGCCCGAGAAGAAGGGAGGGGTGGGGGGAAGGTGCTTTGACCTTAAGATCTGGTTGTATCTCCCACTGTCCTACTCTGATGTTGGTAACAATTAAAATTGTTTTGTTTTTTATTCCTTATGATGAGTCTGTCTTTTGCCTGTGAGCTGTTTAAGAGATGAGAAGCCCTCCCAGTCCTTATTTTGACTAGCCCTTTTTGGGGCATCGTGGTGCTCAGTTATGCACTGGGCCTAAACCACAACACTTATAGGTAGGGATGAAAAGAAAGAGAAGAGATATGAATAAGGAGAAATAAAACCCAGACTATGGTATTTCAACTACTATATTCTTCCTTGAATTGTTTTCTTGCTGGCAGCTTCTGGCAAATGTGGAAAACAAAACTGGTGGTTATGTAATGCCTTGAGAGGAATGAGAGCCTACTTTGAACTGACAACAGCCTTGACAGTTTGAACGTTGAAGCTAGAAATATCTTGTCAGAAATACTGTCTTTAACATTGCAGAACCCTACTGGAGTCCTTCACTCCAGGAAGGAAATGCAGGTGGCACCTTCATGTGCGGCTGTACAGCAACAGTGCAGGGCCACTGGCAATGGTTAATGATAACTAATACCTGACCTGCTGCTTTGGTATCAGTAGATGCTGCATGCTCACTGTCCCTTCTGTACCCCAGAGGGAGCTCATTTTTCTAGCCTTTGTGTTGGAATATGGTGCAACCACTGTGACAATGAAATCAAAGAGATGGCTTCTTTAAGAAGCCTATCTGTGTTGCTTGGCACTGGAAATCCTTTTCTTTCTTTTTTCCAAGTGGATCCAGAAGCATATTCATAATTAATTAAAATTTTCTATTTGACTGTATTACTATAATGGAAAATATTTATCACACAGGTAGGAGGAGACCTGTCTGGGTGACTGTGACATAAGTGAGCTAATATATCTCTCTCTACCTTTGCCTATATAATCTTTAAACAGTATGGGTAATTTTTTAGTATTTCTTTAGTATATTTAGTATTTCATATGAATATTTAGTATATTCATATGTTATAGTTCAGTGCATGTTATTTATTCTGGTGTAATCATAGTGAATTTCTAGGTCACAGATGTAGAACTTGCAAGGATACGCAGAATCTGCAGGCATCAGCAAAAACCTGTAGATGGCATTAATCTGTGAACATGGTAGACAGATGTGCTGTTGACAAAGAGTGAGTTAGAGAGCAAGAGAGAACCAGTGAGAACAGAGATTAAAAACAAAACACGAGGTCTCATTACTTCATTAAAAGAGGAGATATATGAGAAGAAATCACTGAAGTGCTCCCTTCTGGTTTTTGTATCTCTTTTGTGCTTGAACAGCCCAGACTGACCAAAGCCCTTGGCTGGGTATACTACCCAGTCCCTGACATCTTCTGCAAAAGCAGTCCATGCAGGCAGTGCCCCACGAGGTGTTCTACCGTGCTCTGTACAAGCTGCTGTTGGGATTTTGCACCCCTAGAGCAAGCAATCCCATTAGGCACACCCTGATAGTTTATCACAGAATCACAGAAAGGGATCGGAAAGGACCTCAAAAGATCATCTAGTCCAA
>NW_010186404.1:0-311 GCF_000695765.1 Mesitornis unicolor | reverse complement strand
AATTAGAGATTGGGTGTTAAAATGGGAGTTTAGGCCCTAAAGATGGGATCTTGAAACCTACAAATGAGAGTTTGGAGCCTAAATATCCGAGTTTGGGTCCTAGAAATGAGTTTCGGCCCATAAAATGGGAGTTTGGGCCCTAAAAATTTGCTTTTTGCCCATAAAATGAGAGTTTGCTTCCTAACATGGGTTTCTGGGGCTTAAAAAGCAGAGTTTGGGCTCTAAAATGATATTTTGGGTTGTAGAAATGGGATCCTGAAACAAAAGAATGAGAGTTTGGTGCCTAAATATGATCAGGGCATGCTTTATAG
>NW_010186403.1:0-490 GCF_000695765.1 Mesitornis unicolor | reverse complement strand
GTGTGTCCCAGGGACACGTGTCCACCCTAATCCCACACTGCATCCCCTTGATGCCAGACACTGTACAAATGGATCTGCAGTACAAAGGGACCTGCAGAGCTTCCCCTGGCCCTGTGCAGTCTCTGCTGCCTGTCCCACGGGCCCAAAGCGCCTCTTCAAATTTTGCTTTAGCCAACACACTCCACAACCTTGGTCACAAGTAAATCCTGTCCTGGGCAGGCAGTGCACAGTGTGTTTGGCTCTTTAGGTCTTCCCAGACTCCCCAGATACACCCCCAGACACCTGTGAGCGTGCCCAGGCAGCCCTGTCCTCCCCTCAGCTGCCCCAGTTCACGGTGGGTCTCTGTGCTGTGGAAGCAGCAAGGAGGGACCTAGACCCCAAAAGCAGCTCAGGGGGCACACGGGGAGGGAAAACACCTTCTACACATTTGGGGTCTTTCCCCCCCTTCTTTATTTTTTGCTTTTTCCCTCAGAAAGCAGCGCCAGCCACA
>NW_010186402.1:34377-35895 GCF_000695765.1 Mesitornis unicolor | reverse complement strand
TGTCTGGGTGATAAGCAGAGATTGTGACCGGGTGCTGTGAAGGGCGAAAGCACTTATTTCACTGGTGCCTCATGCGTTACCTGAGCCCCGTTGCTTTTCAAAAGCACTTAAATGCCCAGATGATAGAGGGAATGCTTGGATTACACACTGTCTGGCTCCATTATTATCCAGGGGTCGCCAGGCTGATGCATTTCACCCCAAAAAACTGGTGTGGAGGAGGAGAAAGGAAATATATATATTTTTAGTTCAGCCTGCTTACAGGTTCTTAGGGGTATTAAACACAGAAGGGACTGGGATGAGAAATTCAAGCCCTGTCTGACTTCCCATCACCCAGCCCTTCTCCATGATACGGCTCTGGCCCGTGTTTGTGCCAAAACGCTGCTCGCTGCAACCGCAGGAGCCTATTTCAAATATCCAAAATAAACCAAATATCCACTGTGTTTTATTCAAACCACGTAGCTCTAAGCTACTGGCATAGTTGAGGTCCAGAGTATGATATGTTAAAACCATCCTCTGGGAAGAAACCTGGAGTTTTGGGCAACTTGAGCGACCAATCTCTCCGTTTTTGCTCAAGTTTTCATGCAGCTCGAGAGCAAGAGCCGAGTTCTTGGTGTTCAGCCCAGGCTGAATCTATTGCCTTTTTTTATGTAGATAATAAAAATCTGCTCGCATTTAATTTATTATTATCGTAATATCATTATGGAACAGCAGTAAAATTGTTGGATTTATCGGATGTTTTTCACAGGATGGTGCAGGAGCTTGGGCGCTTGCCTGGCAAAGCGGCGGGGGAGTCCTGGGCTCCTCATCTCACCATGGGCACATCACCTCATGGGGATCCATCACCCCAAACGTTGTGTGTTGAGGCTGAGGGGGTTGTTTAGGCTTTTCCTAAAGAGAAACCTTCAAAAAAGAGGCTGGATGAGATGAGACCGCTTGTCCCCAGATGGGTACTGATGTCTTGCAGGCTGCTTTTATTATTGCTTCTTATTAATCGTGGACGTGGAGGATTCAAATCTTGCTTGGGGACGGAGCTGGTGGGGACATTCGTGGGGTGCAAGACTGGTCCCTGCTGATGTGGACAGGGAAATAATCTCCTTCAGGAGCAAAGTCTCTCTTAGGTTTGTGCTGTGTCATCTCCCAGGGTGGTTAATGAGGCTGGGAGTAGATTTCTACCTCCAAAACATCCCTCAATAGGTGTTTTTGCAAAGGTGCAAATGGGAATGGAGGAACAAAAGGTCCTGTGGTGACTGGTGCTGGGTGGCTCTGATCTCTCTGTGTCTTAATTCACAGTTGAAGCTCTTGGGCAGATTTTTGGAGCTACCAGTTTAGATAAAGGTGAAGTGCTGACGTTGTCCTCTTTGGAGACAGAAAGCACTCGGTGTCTGAAACTGCTGCATGCAGCAAAACTAAATATAACAGCAGGAGGGTCTGGGGAAGGGAGGGCAGAGCATCCAAATCATGGCACTGATGGGTCACCTCTGCCTCTCCCCAGGTGCTCCGTGGACAACCGAGTCACCC
>NW_010186402.1:30082-34346 GCF_000695765.1 Mesitornis unicolor | reverse complement strand
TGGCGGACCCGCAGCAGCATCCTCTATGCCGGCAATGACAAGTGGTGCTTGGACCCTCGGGTGGTGCTCTTGGCCAACACCAAGACCCAGTACAGCATCCAGATCCAAGACGTGGATGTGTACGATGAGGGCCCCTACACCTGCTCGGTGCAGACAGACAATCACCCCAAGACATCGCGCGTCCATCTCATCGTGCAAGGTAAGAGGAAGGGGATCTGCGGAGGGGATCTGGGGTCGATGCTTTGGTTTCTGTTCACCCCATTTGCCTTGGTGTCTTCTCCTACGTTGATCCTACTGCGTGTAAGACAGCTTGGTGCAAATGTAGAGGCTGCTGGAGAGTCCCAGTGGAGCTGCAGTCGCATTTATCCAACTTTCCTTGGTGATACGGGCAGCTCTGCCTCCCGCAGTAGTTGCTGGCAAACCCGTGTCGCTGTTTGTTGTTGTTGTTGTTGTATTTTGCTGGGTGTTTTTTTGTTGTTCTCCATGCCGGAGGCACCGCTCGAAGTAAAACTTGCATTGGGGGAGGACGAGCGAGCTGGCAGATTTGTGTACTTTGCGGGGGTGTGTGTATGCCTAGCAACAATGTGTGCTTGTGCATTGAAACTCCGTGCTTCAGTGAGGAGGAGGAGGCAGAGGAAGGCCAGAGGAAGGTGGTGGAGCACTGGCAATGGCCAAGCATCCACGGGCTCTTGAGAGGGGACGTACGAGCACGGTGGCCAAGCAGATGGATGTCCATGTAGATCCAGTGTCCGTGCTGCGGGACTTGGTGGGGTCAGGAGCTGAACCTGAGCTCTTGGGGAAGATTAGTGGAAAATTTCTAATGCCTCGCTAGCCGCTTTTTCCCCCTCTTTCTTCTTCTGGTGTGATTTGGCCAGGAGCCCTCGTAGCGTGACACACCAGCTCGAGTATTGGAATCTCGTCTCGGGCTAATTTTTGAATGCTGATGGGTGTATTGATTTGGAAACAAGCTGGGTTAAAAAGGCATTGGTCTTGTACACAGAGCCGGGTTGAGCTAATCCGCCGTCGATATGCCAGGCCTGAGCGTTATTGACAGCCTAATGAATAGAAGGGGGGAAAAAACCCAAAGCCGGGGCCTTTCTTTTTCCCCCTCCCTCCCTTTCCATTTTCTCTTTCTTCTCGGAGCAATCAAGCAAACTAAACAGAGCAGGACTTTCTCCATCTCCATTAACTGTGAAGAGAAAGCGGATGCATTGCCAGCCCGGGTCCTTGCTGTTTATCTTGCAATCTGTTATTACCTGCCTGAGTTTCTTAAGCCAAAGTCGATCACCCGCGAGTTCTGAAGTTGCTATCAGGCACCGGGGTAATGCAGGACAATTTCTATCTGTTCTCTTCCCATTCCAGTTTCCTGACCTAAATTCCCCGTATCACCAGACATCCAGGTCCATCCCTCCTGCCTCTTGCTGTGTCATTAGGAGGAGATGTTTGGGCACTGGAGGAAAAGGTCACGTCTTAACTCCTTGCAGCCCTGCAGTTAAGTGCTGGAGGATTCAGCGATGGGCTTGGTTTTATAACATGAAATACTGGCTTTTCTTAGCAGAAATAGCAGCTTTTTGTAGCAGAAATACTGGCTCTCGGGAGCAGGCCCCCAAATTTGAAGGGGGAAAGGTGTCAAGAGAGCAGCAACGCGCCGGAGCAGGACATGAAAGTGATGTCCAATTAATAGGAGGCCTTAATGACCCTGATTAAAATTTGGTGCCAGGATTAGCTATCCCAGCTCAGAAAATGGGTCCAATAAATATATAATCCGGTATAATCCTGTCCTAAATGACTACAGATGGACGGAATGGGGAGCTGGGGCATCCCTGGTGTCTGCTGTGAGTGCGCTGCACATTTATTTCTATGTTGACTGTATTTTGATGGCCGAGATCCCAAAATAGGAGGGCAGAAGGCACCTCAAGAGCTCATTTCGCCCATCCTCTGCAAGGAGGCAGAGGCAGGGCTGGCAAACACATGTGGAAGCTATTCTTGAAAACCTTTAACAAAGCAGGTTCTTCAGTCCCCCTAGACGACCTATTCTCCTGCCTCGCTCCCTTTATAATTAGAAAATGTATAGCTAATATCTAACTTAAACCTTCTTTGTGGCAAATGAAGTGGAGATTTTCTCAGCCTATCCCCGGCGGACGTGGGGAACAATGGCTCAGTGTCCTCTTTGTGACAACCTTTCGCTTTTTGGGGAGGTTGTTATCGTGGTGCTCCTTAGCCACCTTCTTTCAGAAACCAGGCGAGCCCCGTTTCTCTGACTTTTCTGCGTCGGTCGGGTTTTCAGAACGACTTTTCAGTCTCAAAATCTTGCTGCAAAAGGTGATTGCTGCCGATCCAGGAATAGCAGGTTATTGCGTTTCTCCTTCCCACTGCCTCTGCGCTAATGTGGGACAAATGAGCCCGGGAAGGAGACAACAGACCCTTGGCACTGTACGCATCAAAGTCCAGACCTGCTATTTCAGGGACTGTTTTAAAACGGGGTCAGGCGCAGAGTTAGAGATGCCAAGTTGATGAGAGCCAACAACATAGCTGCAAATTGTACAAGGAGGCAGGAAAGATGCTCCCAAACTACAGCTGGACCTAAAACAAGAGGCCTAAGGATCACCTGTGTCATCTGTGTCACTTACTCAGCCTTCATTTTTATTAAGGAGGACTTTTTAGGGCCTCTGAGGAGCGATGCTATCCCTTCCTCTCTGGTTTCCTTAGCAAGGTCCCGCTTTCACCCCTGCAGCAGCATCTCGGGCTCAGCATCTCTCCCCTTTCTCCCCGGACACTTGAGCTCTTTAAGCTCTTCTGCGGGTTCCTGGCTTTCAAAGCGAGAGGAGGAGGAGGAGGCCGGTGTCTGGAAAGCTCTTATTTGTATTGATAATAAGCCGTCTGCGATGCACGCCTGCGAAACCCTCCCACTGCCTCGGAAGATGCATTAAGGGAAGTTGGCCTTATCTCGGCGCGGGAAATGGACTCGGAGAAGGAGGCACGGTGCCTGCCAGAGTTTAATCTCACTTAGGCACATCAATTTGCATGATAGAAAATGGTGGAATTTTAGTGCTTAGGAAGAAAGAAAGAAGGAAGAAAAAAAAGAAGAAAAAGGCAACTGGGGGATATTAACGCTTTCCCCCGCTTCTTTATCGTTTTCCCTGGCCCTATCTGGCTTTTTTCTGTTGTCACTGGAGCAACTAATCACCCCTCCCCTTTTGTTTGGTGTAAATGAGTTTTCCCACTCTGTTTTTTTTCCCCGGCCAGGGCTTAATCTGCAAATCCCTGCCTTTGTTTGGGAGTTAATTACCTGCTCGCCGGTGGCAGGGGCTGCGGGCGCAGGTGGCGGGGGGCACCGGTGGCAGCGGAGCCGCACCGGGAGCATCGCTGCCAAGGTGTGCGCCGGCGAGATAAAGCCGCCGGTGAGGCCGCGGCTCGTTTCAAGCTTCAAACTCTGCCCAATTTCTTCCCCTTTGATGCCACGGGAGGAGGAGAGGGTAACTTTTGTGCCGCTCCCGCATCCGTCGCTGGCCCCGGGTCTCTCCGTCTCCATCCCAAGGTTATTCCAGACCCCAATTTCCATGGGGAAACTCATCCCCGTAGCCGGCATGCGGCTGGGCAGTCTCCCTCCGGCCTCCCCCGACTCACTTGACCCCTTTGCAAATCAACTTAACATCTGCGAGGCAGAGATAATAATTGTCACCTCCTTCACAGGGGGGGTTGATGAGGATTAATTCATTAATGTCGACAGAGGTCTTTGAAGATGGAGCGCGCTATCTGAGAGCTAAACGTTATTATTAATTAGCAATTATATGGCGGGGTGGGAGGTGGGGGGAAAAGCGGAGGCTCCAGATCCCAAGACTGGAAGCGCTTGCTCCGGGCTGCCCCAGTTACGTGCCCTGTCTTCGTTAGGGCGGGAGTCGTTAACGAAGGGAAGGCGTCCTCCGTGCCTGCACCCCCAGAGTGCCGCGGTTGGGTTTAATGAGGTCACCGCAGTTTGATGTTACTGCGGTAATCTCTTTTGTTTTACTACATGGAAATGTTTGTGGTGGAACGGTCGGGCCGCTGTAAGGCGATAGCGCTACCTTAATGTTACTGTTACCGTGGCAACGCTAACGGCGGCTCAATAACATTATTGCAATTTAATCTGACGCCGATAAAAATTAAGGGGAGAACAGTGAGACCTCCACAATGGGATGTTACTACAGTAACAGCATTGTTAGCGTAATCGCGGGAGCAGAGTCAACTCGTTGTAGTGTAATATTGGTACCGGCGCTTTATTGTC
>NW_010186402.1:0-30036 GCF_000695765.1 Mesitornis unicolor | reverse complement strand
GGAGGCGGCGGCGCTGGGGCGCGGGTACCACAGCCACCCCACGGCTGGCAGCACGGGGAGGTCACGCCGGCGCAAAGTCACCGCATCTGCCTAATTCCACGATCGGGGTGGTTTTGTCGGGGTCTTTCTACCTCTCCGCCCATTGCCGGAGCTTTTTGGGAGCGGGTCTGTTGTTTTAGCGGCAGTAACTCTGCAGGGAAGGATTTAAAGCGCTGCCTCCATCTAGTTCCAGATCCTTCTGCCCGGCGTTTTATAGCATGTGGCTGTTATGGAGCGATAACGTTTTATATTTATATGTCATCTTTCATCATGAAGGATCCCAGCACAGGCTACAAATTATTGCCGCGCCGCAGGGCCAGACAGGCAACCCCGGCACCCGCTGCGTGCGACAGGAGGGAGTTTCATCCAAGGGCACTTGTGCAAGCAAAATCTCCTTTGTTTTGAGGACTTATCCCAGAGTCCCCAAACTTTTTGAGACGGGGCAGGGGTTTTCGGGGCAGGGGTCTTCGTGCATCCCACGTGGCAGCTGCTGTTGGCTGGGTGGGCACAGGGAAAGCTCCCCCCTTTAGCAGCCACCAGATCAGCTTGCATTAGGGATGGGAAAGCTTAATGGTGGCAACGGGGTAGATAGAAATAGAGGATTGCTGCTGCAAAAGGCATTTATTATTGCAACGCTGGTCATTGCAGGGGATGCTCTGCAGCTCAGCATCCGTTGTCAGTGTTTGGTGCAGCCCCAGGTGTGGTAGTGGATGACTTGGAGCATCCTCAGGCTCGTTAAGCCCCGTTTTCGGCGGCTCACCCCAAATCTGACCAACGTTGCAAGGTGGAGTGTGGCTGCTGGTGCGCAGGTGACATCTCTGTGCCGTGCACCGCCTCGCTGCAGTTTGCTCCAGGCTCCAGGGGAGGGAGTCAGAGCCGCGATCAGTCCCCAGCATCGCGGCCGCATCCTTGCCGCAGCCAGGGATGCGCGCTTGCCCGTGCCAACCGGGTTTCATACTCCCATTGCTCGCTTGCACCCCTAAACTCCCTCCAGCACCTCCTTTCCTGCTCTCCCAGGTTGTCAGGAGATCTCCATTCCTTGATATCCCTTCTCGGTGCATTTGAAACTTGAATTTGGATGCGCTGCTGCCCGCCCGCCTGCGTTTCGCAAGCCCTAGCCCAAATCTGGGCCTGTGAAGCGAGGCAGCTGCTCGGCTCCCGTCGTGCATCAGCATTTGATCTCTCTCCATGGGTATTTGGACTCTGACCACTGCAGTAATTCCTTGTTTGTCCTTTAATAAAAGACCCGGGAGCCCCCTCGGCACCAGAGCTGGAACCGGCGGGACCTGGGGCGTCCTGCGTGCCAGCTCCTCGTGGCAATCTGGTACCATCCATCCTGCCAGCCCAGCTCCTCCGGGACTTACTTGTTGGAAAACAGGAGCGGCGGCTCATCTCCCATTCAGTGTTTTTCTCCATCATTTGCTTTATTAAATATTGATTTTCTGTTGCATTATTAAACCTTAAGTCCCGAGCATAAATTCAGAGTTGATACTTTAATCTGGCTCGTCTTATTTTGGCCTTCAGGGCTGATTTTTTCGGCAAGCCCAGAAGCAAAAGCCCTGTTGCAGAGGCTCGGGGGTCGGACAGAAAGGGCAGGGTCTCTGCCCGAGGGATTTTGCTTTCGTTGGTGCATCTTTGGTGTTGAAGGTGGCATCCAGAGGAATCCTGGCTTGGAGACCATGGGCTCAGGAGCTCTCTGCCGGGAAATGGAGCCGCAGATGGCGATGTCTTGTCCTAAATGCAGCTCTTAAAAGGCAGCTCCTGGGCAATGCTGTGCTTTTCCGCCATCCAAATCCCTGGCAAAACCAGAAGTTGGCCAGAACTCCCAGCAAAGCCAGAGAGATGCGGGTGGTGGGATTGAGAGGCACATCCCCGGTAGCCAAGGTGGACCTCGCTTGCCCCTCTTCGTTATCGGGGAGCCGCATGCTGCCAGCCGCTGCCAAAACCCCATGCTGCCAGCAACCAGGTGTCTGAACATGTTTCCAGAGCCAAGATAACTCTGTGGCCAAAAGGGAGGAGGGGAAAGGAGGAAAAAAATGAGGAAAAAAAGCAAGCAGGGGGAGGCTTGTGAGCGGTTTTTGGATGGGCATCCAAAGGGGGCATGCTGGGCGGCACGCAACCCGCGCCTGGCAGCCGTGATTTAAAACCACGGCAGGGAGAGAAGGCAGAGGGGGAAGCAGATGTGAACACAAAGCTGGAGATAAAGGAGAGGCCAAGGGAACAGCTGCCGAAAAGCTGAGCCGGCCCAGCTAGAAAACCTCCAGCAAATATCCATGAGGTTAAGGACGGGCTTGATGAGTCCGTGGGAGAATGGACGGGGAAAAACATGGTGTTTTCTGAGCTGGTTTTGCTTTGGAGAGGTTGCAGCTTGTAAAAGGGGAGTTGTGTCCTTCAGACCTCCAGTATGAGCTGGGAGGAGGCAGCGAAGGCCACAGACCCCGTGCTGGTGTCCTGTCCTACACGAGATGAGATGAACAGGTCTCACCCCACTGCCCTCGCTGCCACAGCCCATCCCCGAGCCCTCGCAGCGAATGGGCTCCCCAAATTTACCCCCAGTGCTGCCATTGGAGCCTGGCATCGACAGAGATGTCTCCTCCATGGTTTGCCCTCCTTGTAATCCTCCTCCTCCCCGCCAGCCCGAGAGCTTCAGCCTTTGATCCTCCTCCTCTTTTGCAAACACTCCTCTCCGCTGGTGGAATTAAATCTCTCCCGCCGTGTTTTCCTTCCCTATCTTCTCTTTCTTAGCCCAGTCTGCCTGAAATACTGTATTATTTTTTTCCACTCCTTCAGCAGCAGGGCTATATAATTGATGGCTTCGCCCAGCTTTCCGAGCTTGAACATTAAACCCTTCCTGCCTTGGCTCCGACCGGAGTTCATTACTTTCTGCAGAGCTTCGTTGTCTGGTTGTTGTGGTGGAGGGGAGGAAGAAGGGCTGGATTTGGCCACAAATGCTTGGTAATCAAATCCCGCTCTCTGTCTTTTTAGCAAATTTGGGAGTGGAAAAGGCCTCTTTTAGCAAAATTGAAGTAATGGTACCCTATGAAAACCCCAGGTTCCTAATAAATGTGCAGCAAAGGGTTGTCTTGCCCTTGGGGGCAGAAATGCAAGAGCGACGCTTGACCCTGGGTGCAATATTTGGGATAGGGACGTGGTCCCACGCTGCCTTTCTTGACCACCCCTCCCAAACTTTTGCATCCCCAGGCAGGGACGAGCTGCCCCATCCCATGGTTTCCTTGTTCTGGTCCTGGAGGTGCAGTTTTTGCACGACGCAAATGGTTTTCTGCAGTTTTGGCCTTTGCTGCCCTGCGCCGATGCCTCTTCTGGCTCCCCATCTACCTCCGTGGTTTTTTAGCACTTAAAACACAGCAAGGCTGAGGTGATTACAAGGCTTGGAGATGCCGCACCGCTTCCCTGCCAACGAGTAATTGATTTATTAAAGGCATTACAATACATTCGTGGTTGAGCGTTAAGAGTTGCCTTTGAACCGGTCTGGAAAATGCAAATGGGATTGTGCCTGCTTGCGAGGACCGCGGGCAGAAGAAACCCGCGCTCCCCCATCGCCTTTTCCCCCCCCCTGCGCCGCCGCAATTTCATTTCCCTTTGACTGGCGCGAGTAAATATCACAGCTCGACAACTCCGGTCCAGTGACCGGTGTGATCCAATTTAATAGCATTTAAAAATTCAAAGTGATTGTTAGCCAAATGGAAATGTAAGATTTCATACCCAGCCTGCCTTGGGGAGGAAAGGAAGAATGAAGGGAGGGTGCGGGAGGGGGTTGTAGACAAATGGACTAGATAAAAAATAATGGAAAGTAACTTAATTAAAGAGGCTCGAGCCAAGTTAAAAACAGTAATAATTTTGAATGGGAGAAACCGCAGGTTTTAAAAATGAAAGGGAAAGGGGAAAGAAAGGAAAGTGCGGATAAAGAGCCTCCAAAATGATTAGACGGGAGGAGAAAGAGGAAGGAAGGGGTAAAAATAGTCTTTGTGCAAAGCCGGAGTCCGTGGGGAATAGATGGTGCCATGGATGAGGCTGGGCGTTAGGAAGACAAATAGGGAAATTAAAGGATGCTCTGGGGGGAGATGGCTCCCTGCGGCGTTTCTGGCGCGCTCAGAGGCCCGAGGGTGGCCAAGAAGAAGGCTCGAGGGCTTTGCTTGGGAGAATGGGAAACGAAGGAGCAATCCCAATGGAAAAAGGGCACTGCGAGATCCTTGCCTTGCTGTACCAGCGCTCCCTCCTTTTCCTTCGCTTCTGCCTCTGTCAAAGGCTGCCTGTTTGGGTGGAAATTCGGAAATGCTTGCGCTTTCCCCGGGCCCAGGCTCCTCGAATGGGATTAGCGTCAGCGTGGAAAGCGGGATCGTAAACACTTACTTTGTGCTGGAGTCGGGGGAGAGTGCGAGAGATAAGGACAAATATGCGAGAGCGTCGCGTGTTTTTAATGGAAGGGAGATTTATTTCTCTCTGTGTCTTTTTAAGCCTCGAGATAGATCGTAAAGAAAAAAAAGCCAACAACCCAGCCCAACCCACACGCAACCTGTCTGCCTGAAATAGCCGAAATGTAATTTAAAGAGCATCATTTTAACTAATACTTCGCTTCAGAGACACCTGCCCTATATTCATTGGAAATGCAGGCTGCATTAGAGCATCCGATTTATCTTTGGGAGGGATGTCAGAGCTCCTTTGTTCCTGCCGGGTCCCTTTTGAGGGAGGCTTTCCTAATATCCAACCCCCCCCAAATTCCACAAATCATCATTTTTGCCTGGGATGTGACCTGGTGGAGGAGACCCAGCGTTGTCCTGCATCCCACAGGAGGTGGCAGTGCAGGTCCCAGTGCCACGATCCTAGGATGGCTGTTGAGGACAAGGGGACGAGCAGGAGGAAGGATGGGGAGGGGAGAGCTGTTGTCGAATCCCAAACTCGCCCTTTTTCGGCTCTGAAGTTCACTTGTAATATGTTTCCCGGCTCGGGGTTGCTAATGCGTTTTGTTCTCCAGAGTGTGCGTGGCCCGACTTCCCGCGCAGCCTTTAATTAGTTTCTGGATGATGACATCTCCGCTGAGAATCATCTCGTCGTGTCCCTCCGATCTCGAGGGGAGATAAAGAAATCTAATAAAGACATCCAGCATTTCGAGGTGATGGGCTTGACAAGCTTCGTATTAGCAAGAAAAGTCGCGTTCAAACTTTTTCGGGTGCCCTCGGCACGTGGGGACTTTACCCCGGGGTGGGGGCTGATGGAGCCTGTTGGGATGAGATGGGCAGAACAGGGGACCCTGCATCAGTGGCTGTCAGTTTGATGACAGTGGGGATAGAGGCTGTCGTGGCTTGAGGAGAGGTGTCAATAACGCAGGAAAGATGGTGCAGGTGTCTTCAGGTTCTGAGATCCTTCAATTTTCTGCTTTTTATGAGGTGTTGCTTGGCTTGCAGGGGGCAATCCCAGGTGGCTGGGGGTGCCAAAACTTGGAAACGAGATGCTGGCTGTGCGCGGCGTGCGTGGAGCTGAAAATGAGATCTGTCTAGACGGGGAGCTGAGCTGCCACACAGCCCTTGCGTGTCTTCACAGGTAGCGACACAGAAACTTCTCTTCGGGTTTTTTTCTTTCTCCATTCATCATCATTAGACGCGTTTTAGAGAAGGCAACCAAGTCCACTGCAGTGCCACGACTTCCTTGGGGTATCATAACGGGGAAGCAGCACTTGTGTCTCTCAAACGTGAGTGATGGATCCTGCCTGCTCTATAAAGCTGCTTATTAATAGTCACGCTAAGCAAACTCTTGCTTGATTCCCCAAAGCTGTGGGCTTGGTGTCAGGCGTTTCTTCCTTTTTTTTGTGGTAGGATGAAAGCTCCTTATCCCTTCAAGAGCCTTGGGGACCACATTTGGCCAGGCAGCATCCCGGCTCCATAGAGTAGCAGCAATCTGGATCCAGGTCGGTGGCTGGGACCCGTCCCAAAGTCAGAACAAAGTCCTTGTGCTGGGGACCCAGCTCTCCTTTAGTGCCACGTTTGTTCTTGCGCGTCCCTTGTCGACTGCAATAGGAGTAGCGCTGATTTATGCTGTCGTAAGTGGAATCAGATTGGGCTCCCTTTTGGCACTTAGCTATAAAGTTTGTCTGCAGAAACCCTGCTGCTTATGCGGTGAATTATGCCCGCGTTCACAAATACTTTACTAATGAATGATTGGAAACGTCTCGTTTCCCCCTTCCTCCTCTGAATTATGACGGTGCCGTGCCGTATAACCTGCTGCAGAGACGGGCGTAAAAAATTTGGTGTCCTCCAAGCTCGGGGAGAGCTTTGCAGCAACAGGAGCCATTATCTGCTCGGGAAATCATTTAGCCACATCCCGGTGCCGTATGACACATCTCATTACGCCTTGCTTTAAAACGAGCAATTGCCATTAGTTATTTATTAATTGCTTATTAAAGTCATTATGTATGTCCTCTCCGTTTCCAGGCTGCTTTATTCACGTCTTTGAAGCCAGGTTTGCGCAGGGGAAACTTGGTCCCTTGGCAGAGCTGGTGGGGAAGGGGCAGTTGTGCAAACCCGGGGGTAATTGTGCAAACCCAGGAGCACTATCGGCTCCTGTAGTTGTTTTTTGTATGTAAGCCTACGTGACCAAGCAGCGTAGCTGGAAGCAGGCTCTGAGGTTGTCTTTGCCCATCCTCACACCCCATGGACTTCTCCAGTCCAGCTCCTGAGCTGTGTTGATAATGACGGACGGATGGCTGAAGCCCTCTCTGCTTTTCTCTTAATTATGGTTACGTTAGAGTGGCACAAAGTGATTTAAAAGCCCATTATGATACACCTGTAATTGTCTCTTAATTTGCTCTCTGCCTCCTTCAGAAAGCAGCCAGGTTTTGAACACAGAAGAGGGGGAAGGCTCACTGGAGGTCTCACTCATAGCATCACGAGCAGGTTGGGATGCCCGGGGCTCCCCTTTGCCAAATCCCGGAGGCAGGACCCGTGGTAGCATCGCTCTGTAAAGCACAGGAAGGACTGAGGCTGTTATTTAAAAGCAGGAGCTGCCAGCGCACATCACAGCTCGCCTGCAGAACTCTAAATCTGAATCTCCCTCTCTTTTCTGTCTTGGAGAGGCTTTTATGGTCGTGCTTTGTTGTTGCCTTTGATGTGGAGCAGATGTTGCTCGTGCTGGAAGGTGGAGGTTTGCGTGTTTTATCAGGGGGAAGCGTGGCGCTGCTGGGCTCACCGGGCTGGAAGGGGGACACATGGGTTTCTGTGCTGTTTGCTTGGCTCCCAAAACTGGGTAGAAAGGTTAAGGCAAAACAAATGCTGTTCCTCTTTACAGTCAGCTTGGTGGGATGTCCTTTCCTGTCTCTGATGGAGGGGTTGCTCCAGATCCACACTCCCCGAATACTTAGGGGTCTCATTGCCCCCTTGCACCATTCAATCCCTCTTAATTTCTTTCTCTAGTCCCTTTCTCATCCATCTTTTTCCAAATATCCCTCCTTGATGTATTTGCCTCCAGTCCTAGCCCTCTGGTTCTCTCCTGCTTTTCTCCCCAAAATCACATGGATCAAATACTCAAGAGAGAAAACTGAGTACTGCAGTTTAAGGCACTGCTGGTAAACACCAGAAGATGAAATGGCCAAGGCAGGACTAGAAAGAGGCTTTGGATCTGAGGAAGAAGAATAAATACCAGAATATCTTGACTTGCAAGGAAAGGTGAGAGGAGATGGCAGAGCTGAGGGGTCCGTGCATGGGATGCTGCAGCTTTTGCACCTGCGTTGGCTGCGGGACGGGTGTTTGGAGGTGAAAGCATAGCGGGGATTTTGTCAGTGCCAGCGGCAGGAGGGTGTCTGTGCGCCAGGGAACGTATCTGTGTAGGCAAGTGCATATGCTTGGATCAGTAAAGACATATATCACCTGCCTGAACACCCTCCAACATGTAACGCGCCATATGGTTTGGTTAAATATTTAAGCAAAGCTGCTTTCTGTCCCGGGGCCTCGTGGAGCGCGAGCGGGCGCCAAATCCGGGCCAACTGGGGGTATGTGGTGAGAGCAGCACAGGGACCTTTCCCAGGGACCTTTCCCATCACCGTGGCGAGCATAAGGGGAAAAAGACGTAGTGGGATTGATAAAACACCGGCCCGTCTCGGGGGAAATCTGCGCTGTGTCACTGGAGCAGCTTGGCCAACGCTGCCATGTTTAATCACCTCCGAGCAAGAAAGATGCTGAACACAAAAGGACTGCCCGCAAGGAGAGAGTTCCCGCCTGGGAAGCTTGCATTTATTTAGCTTTATTTATTTATTCATTCCCATAGGGGCACAGCTCCATCTGCGTCCTGCGTTCGGCATAAGAAATTTCTCCTCTGCCCCGTTGCAGCAATGCCAAGTGACGGTGAAAGCGTTGCAATGCAGAGGGAACCCGTGACCGCGAAATAATATCGAATATATACTTGCGATCACTTATTTATTAAGGCTTCCCTCCCTAGTGCGGTAAAAGCCTTACAACGTACCTGTTCAGCCTCCAGAAAGGCATTTTGAATAGTGGCTGTGGTTAATTATTCAAACGTTTAATTAGCATACAATAACTGTCGTGTTAAATCCTACCACCGCGCATTTAATTTCAGGCTTAGCTAACGACTTTGTTGGCATTGTCGCTCTGCTTTGCTTCCCAGGGACTGGGTGGGCTTCTTCCCCACCTCACAGACAGCTCGAGATGCTTTTGGATGTGTCAGAGAGCGGCACCAAGCAGCAACGCAGTCCCTCTCCTAAATTAAAACCTCCCGTTGTCTTGCCAAGGAGGAGGATGTAACGCTCAGGTTTCGGGAAATCCAAGTTTAATTTGTTATAATGATGTTTTAGTGGTCAGTGGATTTGAGAACAGATTTTTGTCACTTGTCTGGACGGGTGCAAAGCCTGACTTGATTTTTTTCTGCAAAACAAGCTGAATTGGGTTGCTGCGGATCCGGTAGTTAAAACACAGCAGAAAGGCTCCTCTGTGATTTAGCGAGCGTCGCGTTGGAAATGATAAATATTGCTCTGGTTTTTTTCGGGACTTACAGCTGGAAGCTTTTGCTCCTTCGCAGGTGATGAAGGGCAACTCGCTGCACCTCCATTTGTCTCTTTCCGTCTCCCAAAAACGGTAACGGCAATACCTCTGTGCCTTATTTTTTGGTGTCGGGACTCTAAGCTTGGTCTTTTCAAAGAGCACGGGGCTTTCTTGGCTACTGGTCCCAGTAGCGTCGTCGTAATTAATTGCATCTCCTTAACGGCCTCCCTGGCTGTTGGCAGAGCATCTCCAGTATCAGGCGGTCCCCGGGGGGATGTGCTGCCCCCTTATGTGTGGTTTACTGACACTGATGCATATAAATATTGCTTTTGGGGTCATCTTCTTGCCCTCTGCTGTCCTGCCCCATAGCCCCCACTGGTTTTGGAGCGCCTGATCCGTAGTTGTCCTCCGGTGCGTGATTAGCAGATTGGCCGCTGTGCCCAGAGCAGCAAAAAAATGGACTCCCAGAAGCCCTTCAAAACAGAGAATAATTCATTACCCACCTTGATTTCCACTTAAAATGTACTTTAACTACACTTCCAACTACAAACCCTAAATCACCCTCCTGTTCACAAAAAATCCATCATTTTTTATTTTATTGCACGGCACTGGCATGACATAATCCCTTCCAGAGCGTCTTGGAGTGCTTTACGGATCAATAAATTACTTACCTGCACAGCAGAGGCAATGCGTGCAAGGCCATTGCAGTCATTCCGGCTCGGGAAAGTGGGGAGAGAGAGGGAAGGGATGCTCGGGAGAGGGGTCCTGGTTGGGATAGGGGTGTTGCAGTGATGTGGGATGCAGGTCCTGGCAGGTCGATGGACAAGGGAGGGTGGAAGGAGCAGGATGCTTTGGGAGTGATTTGTGACTGTGCTGCGAAGCGGCGCAGAGGGGTGCCAATCCGCTGCTAGGCTGAAAAAAATAAACCCAGGGAGGTGATGGTCTTTATTATGTTGTGCAGGTGCAGGCTGATAACAGCAGCCCATCGTTTGTCTCTTGGAAACCTCCTCAACAGCCACATCGCATCCTGCATCCATGCAGCAGCGGGGCAAAGCGGTCCCTGCTTTCTCCTCACCCCTTCTCGTCACCTCCCGACCCCGTATGTGTGTCCCCTCTTTGGGTCTTGTGTCTGCCCTGTATGTTCACCCTGGCTTTCATCCCAATTGAATTTCCCTTCCTTTGCGCTCCTCGGTAGATTTGTTGTCTTCATGCCCAGCTTGTAAAGGTGGACGGGAATCCACCCTCCTTCCCCCAAATTTTGAGGTTTGAGTAGGAACAGCCCCGGTTGCATGTTCATATTTCCCTCTTTGCGTCATTGCAGTGTCTCCGAAAATCACCCAGATCTCTTCCGACATCTCCATCAACGAGGGCGGCAACGTCAGCCTCACCTGCATAGCCACGGGCAGGCCAGACCCTACAATCACCTGGAGACACATCTCACCCAAAGGTAAGAGCCAAATATTACCCCAAATATTCTGGGGAGGGCACAGGGCCGTTTGCGAGCGTGTCATTGGGTGGTTTATCTTGCAGAAAATGCGGTTTGCACCGAAAAGACATCATTTAATGTAAGACTTGATGACTCTGGTGGAGAAACATCCAATCTGGTGGTCGAGGAGAAGAGCTTAATGGTTTTGCTGGTGTGAACTGGTAGTAGGCTTGGGCTTGTCGTGCGTAGAGATTGAATGTGCTTGCCCGGCCCTGTTCTGAGAAGTTTTCGGGGAATTCTCGCACGTTGCTTCAAAGGAGGGCTGTAAATAGCGCAAATGAGCAGGAAAACACACCAAGCACTAATTGGTGGCCTTGTTAATTGGTAAACAGAACCTGAGCAGAACTGCGTGGGTGTGACTGCTGGGAAGCAAATTCCCATACGTGCCCATTCAGGAGCGTAGTATTTCAAACCCCTTTCCCTGCTGGTTTTTGGCATTTGTTTGGCGTTTTGCTGCCCTGTTAGCCCCAGGTTCTCACTGGGGGTGAGCTCGGGGGGCTTTGTGTGGGCTGAGCCATCCGGCCAAGGGGCAGTGCCTGGCTCTGATGCTCCGATCACATCCGAGCGCTTGTGTTCAACCTCTGAGGTTCAATTCCCTGAGGATTTACCAGTATGGGCCTCCAGTTCTCCTCGGGGACGCCCCGGCCGGGCTGTCCTGCAGCCGAAGGAGCGGTGATGGATGGTGCCGTGTCCGTGCTCTCTGTTCAGCCGCCTGACAACGGCTGCGGTGTCTCAGTGCAGCTCCATTGATTTTCTTGTGGTATTTGTCTGCACTGTAGCGCAGTGCTGGGCCAGATCCATCACTCTCTGCAGCCCAGGCACAGACGGAGCTGAGTCAGGGGCATCTCAGCCCCGTTCCCTTGACAGGAGCCTCTGTAAAAACCATTTCCCGGTGCACACGTTGGCTCCTCCGCCTTGGGTGGCCGTGTCTCAAACGGGGTGGCCTCCAGTTGGGGTCTGTGCGTGGATGAGTGATGAAATCCGTGTGCTCGTCTCTGGCCCAAGCATCTGTCTGTGGCATGGATGTTGCTGTCACTGTATCTGTCACCATCAGGAAGCGTTTATGCTTGAGGCTGTCCATGTGTCCACCTCGAAGCCTTTTCTTCTTTCTCCTCTCCCTCTCATCTCACTCAACCTCACCACCTGTTTTTCGCATCCGTCTTTTCCCGCATCCCCTCCTGCTCCCCAGGACCCTCCTCTCCCACTCCTGTCCCCCTCGCTGCCTTCTCCCATCTCCCATCCATCCTCTTCTAACCAGGCTCCAACCTTCTCGTGCCTCTGCCTTTCGCCAGGGCTGTTTTCTGTGTTTGCTGCCATAAAGCAGGTTTCTTTCCCCAGGGAATCTTTACCTGCGCTTGAACCAGATGTTTCCATTTTACTTAGGACTTAGCTGCTATGGAAACTGAGGATGCACCAGGAGAGGAAGAGTGAGCTAATCAGAAATTACCTGTGGCGCTGTGTAATTTGCAGCAGCAGCTCTTACCTGATTTGGGCCATGATTAGGCATTCTGCTTTCCAAACTCCTAGGGAACAAATGATGGCAGAGATTTACTGGAATCTGACCTCCTGCTGACGGAGGGTGCTGAGCCCAGGGGTGGCCAGAGACGACTCCGATGTCTGCCCGTCTCCATAGGCGGCGCCTCAGTTTCTCTCTCCGGCTCTGCCAAGCACCGAGGGGGCCCTCTCCTTCTCCGTTTTGCATTCAGTGCACATAGGAGAGAGGAGGATCAGAAAACAAGAGCCAGGGCAGGTGCTGCAGCAGATGCTGTGATGGTAACCCTTTCTCTAGCAGGATAAACTCTTAATTTGGAGAGCCAGGAGCGAGCAGGGACCCAGGATCCCCAGGGAAGACTCGAGCGAGCCTCCTCATCCTTCTTGCCGTCTTTCTCCGTCTCGCTTGGCGCGGTGGAGAGAAGGGGCCGGGGAGGATTGGTTGAGGGAAAGCTGGTGCATAATTGAAGGGTTTACGTAGCGGATGGGTATGCGGCTCTCAGCGGCGTCGCTGGGGAGAGGCTTTGATAGCACGCTCCGTGCCAGGCACGGACAGGCCGGGAGCTGAAGGAGCCGGTCCCCATGCCTACGCCAGCGAGGGCTCCTCTGTGCAAAGGCACTTCACGGGCTTGATTATTATTTTCTTGGCAGCTATAAGCCCGCTGTGCGGCTCTTGGTGGGAAGCGGAGCAAAGGAGAGTGTTTGTGGTCAGGTCCTTTAGAGGATTTACTCAGGATTTTGCCCATCCTCATGGTCATGCATGATGGAGAAGGGTTTTGGGAACTGAGATAGGCTGGACACTGGGGTCTGAATGGTCACGCTGTGTGTGTGCCCACGCCTTCGTGTTTGCATCCATAGGTGATGAGCATCTCTGTTTTAAAGGCTTTGGATGCATTCCGGTCCCCAGCCTTATGGTGCCGATGCCATCTGCGGAGAGGTCTTCTAGTTAACAGCCTGGCTTGGGTCACTCAGGTGTTTCCATAGTTACTGAGCTCTTTATTTATTTTTTGGGGTAACTCTGATGTTGTCATGGCGATGGCCACGTTTCCAGGCTGGTTTTCATCTCTCTGGGCTGGGATTTCTTGGCTAGGATTAAGCACAGCATCCCGGGCACAGGACGATGCCGAAGCGCACGGGGCTGCTCACTAGCAGAGCGATCAGCACCGTGTTGTGTTAACGGGGGGATATTTATCCATGCTGTGGGGCAGCAGCCCTTCTACACCCCAGGAAAGGGTGTAATATTGGGCGTGCACACGCAGATACCTCTGCTGGCTCATCTACCCCTGGTCTGCCACGTGCAGCCATCCCGAGCCAGGGGCTGCATCCAAATCGTCATTCTTAACGACCCTTGATGGACTTCGCTGCTGTGGTTTTGTCTAATTGCTTTCTGATTATTGCTGTAGTGTGATGGATTCTGGTGTAAGGCTTAAGACGGCGGCTGCCAGGGTAGGAAAACGTTACGTTTTGGCTTGATGGTGTATTTACTCATCAGAGGGCTGATCGAGAGGTCTTTATAGCGGGAATCCCTCATTAATCTCAGGATTAGGCTGGGTGCTGAAAGATAGATCCCATGCAGAGTCGGAGTCCTGGGCTCAGTCCGAGCTGGGATTTGTGGGCTCAGTGCCCCCCAGGTGCTTAAGCACGAGTCAGGGAAGACGCTCAGAGGGTCCTGATGTTACCATGGCCCGGATATCCCTGGTGATGGGTCCGTTTAACCTCCGCATCCTCCCTGGAAGAGGTACAACAGTAGTCCCTCGTCTCACAGGGCCGATGGGAGGATAAATACATTCAGGACGTGAGGCGCTCAGACCCAGCAGTAATCACAGCTCATATATGCACTTAAGATAGATGAGACACAGTGGCCTAATGTGGCAGGGGTCTCACGAGATCATCTGTCTATACATCAGCAGCAAACCAGCGCAGGGACTCTGGGAGAAGTCGGGTATGTTTGGATATATTGATTCTCACCGGCTCTTGGCGGGGCTTAAAACAAGAGGACAAGCAACTGGGGAAAAAAATATAGCTTGAGGAGTTGCTTGTACCCAAGAAAGGAACACGTCCTCGCTTCTCAGAGGTTTGTCCATTAAACGCATCGCTTGCTGTCTTCATCTTGCCAGCATCCTTTCTGGACGGGAGGCGGGGGATATGTGTGGGTCGGACATCAGATCTGGAGTCATATGAACACAGAGCAAAGGTTCAAAGCCTTGCAGAAATGAGGGGTTTGGGACCTTTTTGAGGAAAGGAGGACTGGGGGAGATGTTGCGTGAGGCAACACAAGCGGCATCTCAAAGATGGGTTGTGCATACTCGTTGGGTTGGATTGGCCACCACGCTGTTCCTGATGTCCCACCTCACCCTGTTGCCTGCATCCCCTGGTTTTGTGGTGACTGGGTGTCTCACAGAGACCCATTCGGCAACTGGGCACCTCGTCCCCCTTCCAAGAGGCAGTGGGAGGCCTGGGCTCCAGCTAAATTAACTGAAGCATTTCAACCGGCTCCAATCCTGTCGGCAGCTCAACCGTCCCCTTGTTTACTGTTGAAATAATTACTGCTTTGCCATAATATTAGCTCTGAGCCGTGACTCCATTACCATTATCGCCGGAATATTACCCATTTATTATCTCCCGGCAACCCTGGAAGATGAACACTAGGCTTCAGAGACCAATTGTTTTACAACAGACAGGATCTTGGTGTGCATTGTTTAATGAGGTAAACTACATTATAGCCGGCATTAATTTGGCTGCGGTGCACTCCACTAAATCATTGCTAACCTGTAAATCTGCCACCGGTTTTGATGCGCGTTTAATGGGCGAACGCTGGACAGATAGCCCGGTAAAAGGGTCACCTGGCTCCGTTTGGGCATTTAAGATGCGAATAAAGAGGTTTCAGTGCTTTTGGAGCAGCAGGACTTGGAGATGGATGCTAGTTTTGGGTGTGCTTGGCCAGGATATGGTGAAATCGCATCCCAGGCTCCCACTTTGGCTCATCTCAAGCTAGTGCCGAGAGCTCCTTTTCATATTTCCCTTGCGCTGATGCGCCCTGGTTTCTCCTGCTTTCTCAAAGCGATGGGAGATGATGTGCTTGTATGTGTGTATATATAAAAGTAATATTTTTTGATTCCCTGCATGGTGGGTAGGAACTCTCTGAGCTGATTTGTTTGCGTGTTTGGCACAGCCGCCTTGAAAACATGCATCTTGGTGCAAAAATAACAGGACCCCTACCAGGTACAAATGAGGCAGTGTCTTTCCCTCAAGAAAATGAGAAAAAAAAACAACCCACTACAAACCCTTCTCTGCTTCAGCATATTCCCAAAACGTAGCTTTGCAATGTCACGCTTTCCTTTCCTTGCCGCAGGCAGAGCGTGCTCGAGTCCTTATCTCAGCCCGGGGAAGCGGGTGGGCCAGTCGCATCCTTTCTCCATGGCCAAGCATGGGAAGGAGGGGGTATTTTAGTCATTTCTTTGGCGTGGTGGGATGAGGCAGACAAAAACCCAACGGCTTCCCAGATTTTCTGTGTCTTCTCCCTCTTTTTCTGGTGAATGCGTGGCTTTGTGTCGCTCCCTGCCTGGGACTCGCCTTTCATTCGGCTGGCGTGGGGAAGAGCAAGGGCTGGGAGTGTCTGAGATGCGAGAGATCTCCACACAAATTAAAACCTTTTATCAGCCCCTAATAGCTGTGCAAACTAATTATATTTGGGCCAAACTTTGCCGGCGACTCCCCCGAGGTATTATTATAAAAATCTGAGCTGTGGAAACGCGTCCCCATTCTGTCAACACCGGGTCGCTTCAGCTATAGAAAACTCGGCTCCGGCTCGTTTTTAGCTCCCGTGATGTGCTTTGCATAAGCCGCTACTGTTGTTTTCAGGGAGGAGAGAGCCCTGGACTGGGTATGGGGAAATAGAGGTGAAATATTTCATTGCCCGAGCTCTGCTGTGGCCATTGGCCTGGCCTCGGGGCTGTGGATGGGGAAGGGGGGGACCTCCATCCCCAGAGGGAGGAGATGCAATGAGGACCGGTGGGAAGGATGCCCGGAGAGGACGTGGAGATGCTCGAACCCTGGCAAGCAGATGATGGTGTTGTTGTGGTGATGTCAGAGCTGCTCTCCCCCAAATTTGTGCCTTCCTTTTTCCTAGTGTCGCTGTTTGTCCCCTTCCATCCCTGCAATGGGATGCTTTTCCTCGGCACAAGTTGCCGGCTAATGGGGCGGAGCTAGCACGAGCGCTCTCTATTAATGGAGCAGAATATAAACAGAATAAAGCCTTCATTTCCCGGGCTGTGATTTCATTATTAATATACTTTACAGTTCACAGGTTGTTCATTTGCTTCCATGTTTTCTCAGCTGGTGTAATCTGCGGCGCGGAGTGAGAAGAGTCATAAAATTTCCATTTCCAGTTGAATGTGCGTCCAATTCGCCGTGAAATGTTTCTCTGTGTCGTGAATATTAAGTGCCCGAGGACTCGGGAGCCAAAGGATGAGGCAGGGCAGGTTGGGAGCCCCTCTTCATGTCCCGGGGGTGCGGAGATGGAAAGGTGGCCAGGCGAGGTTTAGGGAGCAAGAGAAGGACCATATGGTGGAGAGAGGAAGAGGGAAAGGGGCAGGAGAGAAGGAAGGCGTGCAAAATATGCTGGAGGAGAAGGGAGATAAGTTTTGGGGTAGCAAAGAGACGGGCTGCAAGGAGGGATGCAGTGGGTGAAGGATGCTGTGATGGAGCAGAAGAGCAAGAAGCTGCAATGTGCTCAGGAGCTGGAGCTGCTTGGCCGCCCCATCCCAAGCTAAAAAGCAGCAGCGAATAACTCTGGAGCTGCAGGCGCTCTTGCACACAGAGTAAAAGGGCTTGTCACATTAATTTTTGGGGAAAAAATGGTGATCTGCTCATGGTGACATGGCCAGCAGGAAAAATGAGGAGATCTGTTGTGTATTTAGCGTGTTCTTGCATGGTTTCTAGCAAATTAAATTCCCTGGAGGTATTTAAAAGATGCATAGACGTGGCACTTAGGGACACAGTTTGCGGTTGGACTCAGTGTTTTTAAGGGTTTTTTCCTGACCTGAATGATTGTGTGATTCTCAATTGAATGCTCAGGGCAGGGCAGCAGGATCTGGGGTCTTTGGGGCGGGCAGACAGCCTGCACCGACACGGGGGACCGGGCGCCAGCGGTGTCACGGAGGGGTGACCGCAGCTGCAGCGCCGCCGGCAGCGGGCACATCTGGCGGCACATCTGGCACGCTGGAGGCGGTGAGGGATGCGCACCCCGGTCACCCCTCCGTCCCATCCTTGCAGTAGCAGTGGGTGATGCGGTGTCACTGTCAGGGAAAGGGGACAAAGAGCCACATCCTGGTGGTGCCGTGGGGATAACTCGGGCGCTGGCCGGAGCCGGTGGCACCATTTCTTTGCTGAAGTGACTTCTGCTACGGTGTTTCTTAGCGCAGGGGGAAAAAAATGCTTCTTCCTTTCCCATCTTCTCTCGGTCGAGTCAAGATAATAATAGTCTTTTTCTGATCCCTGAACTTTCCCATCTGCTTGGTAAAACAATGGCAATTCTTTTTCCTGCCGCTCTCTCTCTCTCTCTCTCTGTCTTCCTCTCTTTTATTTTTATCCTCCTACAGTATAATTTAAAGCCAGAGCCATGCTGTTGCCCATGGGTTTTTCCCCTTCCTGTGATACGCTGCTGTTATTTAAAATGGCTTTGCCATGGCAGAGCAATGCCTCTCACTGCCCTTCCAGCACCGTTAACGGGGCCAATACCTTCATGGGAGGCATGGAGAGGGGACGATAGGACCCAGCTCAGTCTGCAGTTCCCTGTTCCCAGTCCCTCCCAGTTCCCAGAGCCCAGCATTGCCCATTCCTGGGCTCACGGCATCCCCGCAGCCCCCCGTTCCCGTCCATCTCTCCGCCCATCCATTTCCCCGGCTTCTCTCGATAAGCCGCAATATTGCGAATGATCCTCCAGAAATGGAGACATCAGCGCCATAAAACACGAGGGACAGAGCAAGGCCACTGGGCTGGAAAATAGCGCGTCTGGAAAAATAAAGACGGGCTAAAGATGACGGAGAGGTGACAGCGAGCTTCGTCCTGCAGCGATGTGGATGGCTCCGGGGGACAAAGAGGGGTCGGAGGGTCCCGGGGGAAGAGGAGAGATGGAAAATATCCCCCCAAAATATCCCCTGTCTGCAGAAAACCATGGCAGTGATGGCATTTGGGTTTGCCAAGAGCCGTGTACAGGGATTCGCAGGGAGAAGGGAGAGTTTCCCAAATTCCCATGACTTCTTGCCAGCACCGGCGACGGATTTAGCCAGCACTTGATGCTTATTTTTTCCCCTCTAATGCCATTATGCCACTTGCTTGCCATCCGAGGGATATTTCCTTAATGCGGCTGAAATACAGCTTAGCTGAGGTTACAGCCATTTAGCGCCTTGGATTGCAATTGCTTCTTAAGAGCTTGTCCTACAGAGAAAGCCTTTGGGTTTAAATTTGCAACCAGAGGGACCCTGCGGTTTTTAGACAAATCCAGAGGGAAGCGGGGCTCCTCGGGGACGCGACGCCAGTGGTTGGAAAGGGACGCGGTTGATTATTTTGGGTCCTTTGCGAGAGCCTTTGCAGCCGAGCCCTGCGCATCGCGGCTTCTCCTGGAGACGGCGAAAAAGCTGCCAGAAATGGGCCGGGCTCCAGGAAAAACCGAGTTGCGGATCGCATGGAGGAGCGGCGCTCCTCGCATGCGTGCGTCTGAGCGCTTTCTCCCCGGCAGCATCTGTCGCTCTCCGCCGCTGTGGCAAATTAGTTAAACACTACCCACCGTACCCCATCTGTTGGGCAGCCCCTCCGCACGTATGGGGCCCTGCCTTGCCGCCTCTCCGAAGGAGCGCGGCGGCGGAGGCTGCGGGCCAAACAACAGGAGAAATTAAATCAAAAGGCCGGCTTCGGCACCCAGGGGGAAAATGCACATCAGCTTTGACTTATTGCGCGGCGCGCGCTTACAAGAGAGAAGCAGCGGCTTTTGTCACTGCGAGGGGCCATGAAAAATGAATTAGGGCCGCTGCTGGGAGAGGGCACGCAGGAGAATCTTTCATTCTGGCGACGCCGTCCTCTCTCACCTTGCAACGGGGGAAAAAGTGCGGGGAGGAGGATGGAAAAGCAGAAGGACTTCTTGTTGGGCGGCTTGTCATGGTCTGGCTTTAGGTTGAGCCCATGTTTGCTACAGATCTGACACCACTCAGGCGCTTTGTGAACTGCAGCCCTTGCTAATTCGCTCTAACGGGGTTTCACGGGACCTTTTCAGGCTCAGCATCCTTACTGGTCACTGCTGGTTTGCCGAGCCCCGAGCTGCCTCCTCTCCCTTGAGCCGCAATAAAAGGGCTCATTCTTTATTCAGCTCATTTGCTCCTGAGTTAGAGCCTCGTTCAAGGGTGGTTGGTCCCCGAGTTGTTTTGGTTTTGTTCCTTTAAATATTAATTTCCATAATCCTTTTATTTCCCAAGGAACTACTTCTTGCAGACAAAAGGTTTAATGCTCCTCTTTTATTCCCTGGTAACAAATAAGTCGTCTGAGGCAGGCAAACATCCCGGCAGCAGCGAGCCGTGCCATGAACTGCGTTTAAGACCAAGTCATGGTACTCAGAGGATGAAGGAGAAGCATCCCTGAGGGATCACGGGTACCACAGAGGGAGGTCGGTGATGCCGGCCGGTGCCAAGAAATCCTTGCGCATCCCGGGATCCCAAATTTTTGCACGGTGGCGTCTTCGCCTTGGCTTTTTGGAGATGAGAGATTTGCAAAGCAGAGGCCGGGGAAGCACAATAGAAGATAGACTGCTTGTACCTCATTGTCTGGAGAATAGATGGGCTGCGTGGGCCCTGCCACTCAGGCGGCTTTAATAGAACAGGCGGCGGATAGATTTCAATAAAAGAAATGAGTATAAATATTGTTAGCAGAGAAGAGAGGGAAAGTGAAAAAGATCTTGTTTGACGAGTCACAGTGGGAAACTTTCAAGGACTTTTAAGCTCAAAACTCTTCACAATGGGGCTATAATGGGCGGCGAGATCGGCGCGGTGGTGAGGCGAGGGGACCGGGTATGGCTTTGCATGGGGGGTCCAGCCCTGGGTGCAGGGCACAGCATCGAAGGGGCCATGAATGTAGTGAATATAGGCTGTGGGTATTTCAAAAAGTGTGTGGATGGGGCACTGCAGGACGTGGTTTAGTGGGCATGGTGGGGCTGGGTCGATGGTTGGACTTGATGATCTTAGAGGTGTCTTCCAACCTTGGTGATTCTGGGTGATATAGACTGAGTGACCAGGAGCAGGCGATGTGGTGGTGTCCGAAGGGTCTCTGTGAGTTGTGTGTCCCACTGAGTACCGAGATGTGTTGCATGCAAGTGCTTAATAGTTAAATATTTGAGTTATCCTAGGACCGGTGGTCGGCACCACACGAGGGCATGGAGCAAAATTGGCTGTGAGAGTCGTGCCAGATCCAATTTAATGCAGGGCATAAGTAAAGAAAATACAGTATTTCCCCTCAATTTGGTGACACCGGGCACAGTTGGTGACAGTCACCGCTCCTGGGGCGTGAGGATGAGGAGGGTCCGCAGGTTACAGCAGTGGAGGTAGCTACAGCGAAGCTCCCGCATCCCTGAGTGCCATTCAAAAGCCAGGCAGAGAGAGCAGCATCCCCTGGGGCTTTGCACAACATCAGGTCACGGAAACATGGTAATTAACATGGAAAAACATGTTGGAGGAGGGATTTCTTTCCTTGTCGTTGGGAAACTTCAAAAAGGGAGAGGCTTGGCCCCGTGTAAGCACATCTTTGATATGCTGTGTGCTTGTTTCTGGGGTTACGGTGCTTATTCTGAAGGCTTTTAAAAATAAAGAGGAGGTTCGTGCCCCTTGTTTGCCGTACACCAGCTGTGGGGATGTGCTTGCTAAAGGGATCTTGCATTTAAGGGGGATCCAGATGGAAATGAGCTGGAGCTGGTGGTAGGGGGATGCGATACTTGGGAGACAAGGAGAGGAGCGTGCCGTGCTGGCCAGGTCGATAGGGTAATCTTAAACAAATCCTATTTTGTAATGATGGCTCTGGGTGGTTTCCAGCAGGGTAATTACCCCCAGTCTTTCTGCGCCGGCGTTAAGCCAGCACCGGGGAGCAAGAGGGGAAGCTGGGATCAAAAGAGGAAGGGACAGGGTATTTTCAAAATGCCTGAACTCCGTTCCCTCTGTGTTAATTGAGCAGTCGGGTGCAGGTATTACTGATTAATAAGAGGTGCAGCAGGTACTCCCCTCATTTTTGGCCAGAGCAAGTGTTGGAGGCAGCATTAGCTCTGTTTTACCCCTGTCCCCGACACCAAGGAGAAGAGGTAAAGAGGCCTCGGGCACCGACAATTCGCTCTGATTACCTTTGTGTGTATAATTTATTTATTATAAACCGTTTCAGGGCGGCCGTCACTGCCACGACGGGAGTGACGTTGGAAATGGATGGCTCTGGGTTTGAGCGCGTCACCGGGAGCCTGCGCGATGTTAATTTTTATTGCTAGAAGTAGCCATAAATTGATAGTTGAGAATGGCTGTAGGGACTGTAATTAACTAGTTACTATTTCACCTCCAAAAGGAGCAATGTTTCACGCTCTTACTTTTACTTATCTGGAATCAGCCGCTGTCAACATCCGCTGAAGCCCGTATAAAGATTTATAGACCTTGGAGGTAAATATTGACTAATGGGCAGCTTGGCTTAATGTTCACCTTGAAGGACAATAAATTGCACTATTGATTGGAGCGAGATGTCGATATCTGCATTGTTGTAAACATTTTAATAAAATTATCTCCATAAAATATTCTCCTTCTCTAGCCCATCCCGCCTGGTTGGATTGACAATGGCCCGGTGTAGCGAGTAGGGTAGCATCTCAGGACCGGTCCTGGGACTTTGGGCACCCAGATATCAAACATGATTGCTGAAATGGTGCTTTTTGAGGTTTAGAGGTGGAAATATCCCAGCCCTGGATGGCTGGGCTGGCTCATCTAGATCCATGGTGCAGGGATTTGGTATGGCAGCATGGGAGATGTGCTGGTGCTGCCCTGGTTCACATGATGTGCCGTGGGGATTGGGACAGCTTTATTAGGGTTATGGTCCTCGGGAGCTAGCATGGTGCACAGAAATGATGCTGGTAGCTCAGTGTCTTGCTCCCAGTTCAGCAAAGCTGCTTTATTGGCATCGTGGGCAGCATTCTGCCAGGGAAACCATAAGCATTGTGTCCTGGGGATCTGGAAATGGCTGCAGCTGTGAGCCAGGGGATGGTGGCACATAATTAATTTGGGAACATGTGTTGGCTTTCCGGTGAGTTATTATCTTGTCACAGGCTCAATGGAAGCAAGCGGGAAGGAGGAGGCAGAAGGGAGAGGATTCAGGCTGGGAAAATGAGGAGAAGGAAGGGAAGGAGAAAGGCAAGGAGGGAGGGTCTAAAGCACCACCTCAAATGCTGCCAAGATCCCCGGCTCTGCTCACGACGTGGGCTGTTTATGATGCATCAGCTCTGTCTTGGCTATTTTGCAGCTTTGGGCTGAGTTTTCCCTCCTGCTCCTTTGTGCTTGTGCTTTCCTCTTCCTGGGGGCTTTTTTGTGGCAAATTGCAGAGTTGCAGGTCTGGCAGGGCAAGACCCAGATAGTGCATGGAGGGCTCCTGCTCGCTGAGCAGGTGGATTCAAGCTCTGGTTTTCCATCTCCCTGGGTTAGTTCATCATCCTCGGTTGACGAGCAAGGATTATGCTTTTGCCTGGTCCGTGACTGTTCCATTTCTGGCCTGTATTATATTATTAGTATTAATAATAGTAATGATGGGTGCTGGCTGCGCTGGTTTTCTAGCTCCTGAGGAGATGAGAGAGCTCTCCCATTAATTCCTGCAATATTTCAGCTTCTAATTGTGCTCAAGCAGAGACGGCCTTGAAAAGTTCCCACCATCAATTTGGGCAAGAGCAGGGCTGGTACCAGCCACAGGGAGCTCCTGCATCCCGAGCATCCCTGAGCTCTGGGTGCTTTTGGATGCAGGGCTGGTGGCAGTTGGGTACCATGCTCCCAAGCCTTGGCTTCATCCGTGTCCCCATGCACCCCAGCACGAGGATAAATGTCCCTCTTGTGCCCCTGGGGACCCTGGTGATGTGCACCCTGTTGCTTTCTATAAAGCAAGGTCTATCCTTACAGATTGTGTTTGTTTAACCCTGGCCCCGCTCCCTCAGCCCCATCTATTTGTTTTTCCTTTCCTGGCAGTCACTAATGAATGAGATTTGTCCAACCATCAACAAGACTTCCCATTATAAATAGGCAAAACCGCAGAGGCCAAGGAGCCGAGTGGTTCAGCAATTACTCTCGGTCCGCTCAGTCAACACTAGCACTGGCACCATCCGGCAGCAAAGCAGCTTTATGGACCTGGTTTTTTTCGGTAAAGGGACTGCCCTCTGGCAGGGGTGGTCTTCCTAGTGCTATAGTAATCATCATCTGAGCGTGAGTCATACCAGATAGTGCTCAGGGCAAAGGCAGGCATCAAGTCCAGTGCAGAGCATCCCATTTTGCATGCCAGGGTCGATGGGCTGTAGCTAAAATCCGCAGCTGGACCCCAAAACCCTGAACTCTCACGTTGTGCCTCTCTGTCGGCCAATTACCATGCTCATATCTCAGACTTCAGCACAGAGGAAGCCTTCATCTCTCAATTTCCCGAGCATTTGCAGGTGCAAAGCTGACCCTGGCAGTCCCTTTAATGAAGTCTTTTGCTGGGTAATGAAATGCACTCGAGCCGCTTTGCTCGCAGATCAAACCGGGGACGCACGAGAGCTGATTCTCACCGCGTGCGAACCGGGGATGGGCCTGTGGCTACTTGGGAAGCGGAGCCTTATCCCAGCCTTGGCACAGACCAGAGTCAGATTTGAGCACGGAGCATCTGAAGGCCACCGGCTGTGTCAGTATTTTATCAGCAGGCAGCGCTGTGCTACAGAGAAGCCGATTCTAGGTCAGCTATAAAAGGGATTTATGTATTTATTTTCTTTCCCCCTCTCTCCTTTCTTGTGCTGCGGGCCCGCTGCGATTTGTGTTTCTGACGGCTATTGATCTGGGGGTAACGCCTTCATATCTTGCCCTTTAGTTGCTCTAAAAACTGATGAACTCGGTAGTTTTGGCCGTGAGATGCTCGGGTGGGAATTTTGGCGCAGGGCCATGGGTGTACATCGGCAATTCGTTGTGCTGGGTAAAACTGGCTTCACCCCTTTCCAAAGCTGCCTTCCCAATTGGGTCCACCCGTGATAACGCAGAGCCCCGTGTGCTTTTGGTGGGGGGCGATGGTGTGTGGCCGCGCTCGCTGTTTATGTGCCGCAGGCAGAGATGCTCTAACAGCACCGTCCGATGGGATGCAGGCGGTGCGTGCCCTGACAGCAGCCTCCCACGTGTGTATTTTGCATGCATTTGTTACAGCGAGATGCAGACGGGCGAGCGGTCGAGCGTGGCGAGCAGCGGCCCATCGGGAAGCGAGGGCGAGCACAGGAGCATCCCCGGGGACCGGGGACCTGCCTCGGCCTCTGTGCCATTGGCGCTCGCTCCCAGAAACAGCTGTCCAGAGCTAATTTATTTCCTAATGCTGCAGCAATGTTAATTTATAAATTACACTGGTAATTCGAGCTATTATTAATTTCAGATGGTGTAGGGCAAGCCTAATTAAAATATGACACCGATTGCCACACATATGTACCAAGGACTACCGGTTAAAATTTATAGGAGTATTAAGTGTGACACTGGTCTCCGAGATGCTTCTCACAGTAATTACAGCATCTCTGTATTTGTGGTAACGCCACGATCTCCATCAACCCGGGGACTGGGTGTCCTAGGGCGGTGGGACACGGTCACAGGGGGGACACACAGGTTTCTCTCCATCGCTCATGACCCCTCTCCCTTTGCTTTTGCAGCCGTGGGCTTCATCAGCGAGGACGAGTACCTGGAGATCACGGGCATCACGCGGGAGCAGTCGGGCGAGTATGAGTGCAGCGCCTCCAACGACGTGGCAGCGCCCGTGGTGCAGCGAGTCAAAGTCACTGTCAACTGTGAGTAGCCCGAGGGCTATCGGGGACCCGTAAGGGGACAGGACTTTGGTGACGGGAAGCGGGACGAACCCAGCCTCCGAGAGGCGGTGGCAGTTTCCTGAGCAGGTGGTGGTTTGTCCTTTCCTCTCCTCCCCCCCCCACCTTTTTTTCGAGCTCTGTTTTTTTCCACCACCTCCTCCTCCTCAGCTGTCTCCATCAGCCTGGGTTTTCCACCCATGGTGAGATGCTGTGCTGATAACCTCCAGGGAAAAGAGAGAAGTGAGCAGTAAATAGGATTTTTTTTTTCCTTGAGAAAAAAACAATGCAAGAGGGAAAGAAATAGAGCGAGGAAGAAAGCAGCATATTTTGTGCTCAGACAGAGGTGAAAACCCTCCTAAACTTCCCTGTGGCCACCCCTTCAGCTGCTGGGCATGAGCTTAGAGCTGATTTTGACTCCTTCCTAAGTGCAGGGAAAGAAAAGGGAGCTGGAGGAGCCCGGGGAGGGGGTGGGATGCCCAAAGGCTGCTGAGAATTGAGCCCAGGTTTCCTGTTTTTCCCAGACCCGCCGTACATCTCGGACGCGAAGAGCACCGGGGTGCCGGTGGGGCAGAAGGGCATCCTGCTGTGCGAAGCCTCCGCCGTCCCCTCCGCCGACTTCCAGTGGTACAAAGACGACAAGCGGTGAGAAAAAAAGATGAGAGGTGCATGGGGGGGAAGGATCCAAACACAGGATGAGCCACATAGGTGTTTTAGACAAAAAAGATCACACAGAATTGCTCGGTTGGAAAAGCCCTCTGAGATCATCACGTCCAACCGTTCCTGTCTACTCCCTAAACCATATCCTTAAGTACCTCATCTACCCGCTCTTTAAACACATCCAGGGATGGTGACTCCACCACCTCCCTGGGCAGCCTGTGCCAGCTTCTGACGATCCTCTCAGTAAAGAACTTCCTCCTTATCTCTAACCTGAACCTCCCTTGGCACAGCTTGGTGCCGTTTCCCCTTGTTCTATCCCCATCACCTGGGAGAAGAGCCCAGCACCCACCTCTCCACAACCTCCCTTGAGGCAGTTGTAGGTGGTGATGAGGTCTCCCCTCAGCCTTCTCTTCTCCAGGCTAAACAAGCCCAGTTCCCTTAGATGCTGTTTTAGGGGGAAAGGAGCAGGTAGCATACAAAGCAGTGAGTGTTTGCGTGTTGGATGCAAGGCTTTGCTCAGAAGTAGGTTGGATGCCAAGGGCCTGCGAAAGTCATGGAAAATAGCGGGTGTTTGTCCTTCTGATGCCATCCCCATGACCCTCTCCCCTTCTGCCTTTCTCCCAGGCTGGCTGAAGGACAGAAAGGCCTGAAGGTAGAGAACAAGGCCTTCTTCTCCAGACTGACCTTCTTCAACGTCTCCGAGCAGGACTACGGCAACTACACCTGCGTGGCCTCCAACCAGCTAGGGAACACCAACGCCAGCATGATCCTTTACGGTGAGCAGAGTGTGGGTTTCCATCCTCTCTGGTGAATACCTCGAAGAGCTTCTGTTTGAAGGCATCTTCCTGTGTCCGTCGGTGGTGCTCAGGGTCATGGTGGGACAAATGTGTGGGATGAGAGAGAATAAACGGCCCCCGTGGCTTTGCTACCTTCCAGGTCATGGTTTTGGCTCCTGGCAAGTGGATTTATTCTTACTGATGGTGCCAGAGGGAGATGGGAAGGAGCAAAGGATGGGGAGGGGGAGCAGCTTTGTACCTTGGAGTACAAAGAGATGGGGCAGGAGTGCAGCAGGGTCCTGATGGGTCTGAATGTGGGGCTCAGCCAGCTTTTAGGATGTGGTGGTTGCAGTAAGAAAAGGCAGTGAAAGGGAGGAAGCACTGTGGGATAGGAGGAAGGACGTCCCTGGAAAAGTGATCTCTTTGCTGCGGTTCTCCTGTGTACTCAGGGAAGTGGTTTCTCTGGGGAGAGCAGAGGATGCCAGGCTTTCCCAGGAAGGGCAATCCACAGGGGGGGCTCATCCTCCCCTGCTATCAGGATTGGTGGTCGTGTCGGGATCCCTTGGGATGTGTCAGGGGAGCTCTTCCCATCACCCAGTGTAGATCTAACCATGGATGTTAATGAGCTTAATAAGATGTGTTGACCCCAAAAGTCTGTGCTGTAAGTGATGAACATTGGCGTCTTTACCTGCCCATTAAGCTATCGTTAGCGTTGCTTAGGAACTGTCTCCGCTCTCTTCCCCACCAGGCCTCCTGGTCATCCAAAGCCCAAATAACCCCATTTTTCAGGGAGAAGAAAGAGCCACCCCAGCCCAGCTCCCTCTGAGCCCCCAAAATAGCCCAGGCCATCCTTAGCCTTGATGTTGTAGGCTCCCTGTGGGTTTATGAGGTTAAAATGTTAAGTGTGGGGCCTTGGTCTGGCATCTGCAGACATTAAGTAAAAGTAAAGATGACTTCTCTTTGCTGATGGCTTTGCGAGAGCTGTCAGTTATTTGGGTTATAACCCATTAGTGATGTTTTCTGTGGTCTGTGCCATAATGGCAGCATGGAGCATCCCGCAAAACTCTAAACCTATTTCACTATCCCCCTTGGCTTTGTCGGTCTGAACGCTGCTCCCATCCGGGAATGAAATTGGAGTCCTTTGCCCATCATTTCCATAAAGCCACGTTGATTTAATGATCCATTCAGTCTTTATTGATTGAGTCCACTCAGGGGGTGAAGGCTCCCTAAGCCACCCCAACCCACCACACACCCAAGGGGTTCCCCATCTCCTAGCATGGGGCTCCCCAGCACCTCCAGTTACAGCCCCTCCATAATTAGCACACCGCTAACAAGTGCTTATCCCTAAGTAACCGGTGCCTTTAGTCCCACAATTAACGTGTCTTTATTAATTGTAATTAAGTTACGCACGATGGCTGCATTACCTGCAGCATAGGAAACGCCTCACCCATGAGGTTTTGGGGGGCAATTTTGCGAGCAGCCCCTTTTTCCTGCGAGTTTAATCCATTTTTTTCCACAGGAGTTTAATCCATGTGGGTACCATGACGCGAGCCCGTGCGACAGAGGCTAATGTAGCGTACATCTTTTAATCCCTTTTTTAATCGAATTTTTCAGGGAGGTCAACTGGTGCTTTATTTAACATGTAGCACTTGTTATTATAGGCGTGCTGCCTCATTTGGCGCCGTCTGTGACGTGGTGGAGTGCTCGGAGGCACTACATCATCTTGTGGATTTGGGGAAATAAAGGGCTCTCCGCTTCTCCCCCATCACACGGTCCATGTCGCTTCCCGGAGGCTGATGTTGGGCCATAAACCCATTTGGGATGTTACAGGGTTACAGAGAGGGAACAGGAGGAGAACAGAACCCTCCAAAATCCCCCAAATCAAAGCCCCTGTGGTATTTTTTGTTTGGGGGGCAGCAGCTACCCCATCCTTTTCCCTTAGGCGGAGGGCAGGCCCAGCAAAGCGCCTCGAGCCTGCGCTTTCCATTGTCCGTTTGCCTTAACTTTCGCTTGTTCTTTAATTTTTAGAAGAGACAACTACCGCTCTGACACCCTGGAAAGGTCAGTAATTCGGGGACCCCCACCATGCTAGCTCTCCCCCCACTCTGTTTCCCCACGGGCCCCTCCAGCTCCCACCCCGAGGTGCCCCCCACCTCCCACTCCTGTTGATACAGCGATGAATTAGGGCCTTCTTGTTGCCCTCCCATCCTGCCACCTCCCCACAACCTACTGTGCCTATTTGGTGGTGGTCTGTGCCCCCTGCATGCCTCATCCCACCCCCCGCCAGGGTCCCAGCTCCTGTGCCCCATCCCCATCACCAGGGCGAAAGCAGGGATGTATCTGTGATCTGTTTTCTCCGTGGTGCTATGTAAACAGGTCCTGTAGCAGGTCCTTCCTCCTCTAGGACGCTCCTGTCCTTCCTCCTCTAGGATGCTCCTAGGGCTCGGTGTCATCTTGATTTTGGGGTCTGTAGTCAAGTATAGCTGCAATTGTGCTGTATTGGGCGGTCAGCCCTCAGGATGAATTATAGATACCAAGAAGGTGAAGGAGGTAGCATGGATATGATCATGTCTCCAGATTGGCAGGATCTGGGGGAGGACTGAAGCATTGTGAGGTGTTTGTGAGTGTGTTGTAAGGGTGCTACCAGTAGAAGACCAATTGGTTCATGGTGCTTTGGTTGGGCTGCGGAGCGAGGGGTTGTGTGCTGCGATTCCCATAGCGCAGGTCAATCATGCCTAGAGGGCAGCCCTGCTTGAGCAGCTTGGATCTCATCCTGAGGTCTTGTTCCCACCATACCTTTTCCCCAGCCCAATATTTTGGGGTGTTTTGGTGAACACCACAGGGTCAGGCACCTTCCATGCTTTTTCCCACGGTGCGTTTGTATCTCCTGACCCAGAAAGGGGCTCCCCTGGAGGTGAATGGGCTTTGCTGCCCTTCCCGCTGTCTTTGTCCCACCTCATTCTTCTTGAGATGGTTTGGGGAGGTGAACAGAGTGTGTAGTACGTGGTGATGCACATAATATGGAGAGTAGGGCTGGTAGGTAGGGCTGGTGACGGGGTTTCTGTTGGTTGGGTGGGTGGTTATTCCCCTCCCTAAGGGATGTGAGTGGTGACCCCCATGCCAAGCTTGCTGGGCCTGGCCAAATATTGGGTGAAAGCTATCGGGGAACTTGGAGAAAGTTTGGAGAAGGGGTAGAGGGCACTGAAGGAGATGGGTTGGTGGGGTACATGGGCCTGAAGTGGGACTGGAAGGGCTTGGGTCTCACAGATTGGGGTCAGCCAGTGCTGTGCTCTGGTGAACACAAGTGCCAGGGGCCACCATGTGCCATAGCAGCTGGGGCCTAAACATTGCACTTATGTTGTTTTTACTTATTAATGTGTGTGTTTGATGGGAGTTTGTTGGCTTCGTGGCTCACCAAGCGGCTGTTTCTGTCCCTTCTCCCAGGCCCTGGCGCGGTGCACGACGGCAACAACGGCGCGTGGCGACCGGGCGGCCACGCGTGGCTGCTGGCCC
>NW_010186401.1:0-591 GCF_000695765.1 Mesitornis unicolor | reverse complement strand
TGCCGAATATCATATAATTTGGACCAGTTTACAGTTTTAGGCACAGCATTTTGAACACCAGATGGGATCCACTGTTGGTACCTTTTTAATCTTTCTATATGATCGTCCCGATTCGGGTCCCACTGTGGAGCTCCAGTCGGGAAATTGTGGTCTATGGCTCCATCTGCTGTCCGAGTCCGGACATCCTCTTCTGCTCGCCGCCTAGCAGTTCTTAAAACCATCTGTTTCTCCGTGGAATCCGAAGTGACTAAAATGACTTGTATATCGTCCCAATCGGGATTTTGAGTCTTAATTATCTTTCCCATTACCCTCCCCACCTTAGCGGGGTCTTCCCTGTAGGGACTCGCTGATTCCTCCCAGATTATAAGGTTGGAAGGAGAAAAGGGCACTTTTACATCAACCGGAGGCTGCCCCACTCCCTGTCTTATATCTGCTGCTATTATCCGTCTCCCAGTTTGTGATCTTAAAGGGGTTACCAGGTGAGTACGCTGCCTTGTTCTCCTGGAAATGCGAGTAGAAGAATCTGAATCTGATTCTTCTTCTACTCCACTACTATCTGAGTAGGGACCAAATTGATTAGACTCTGGTGCC
>NW_010186400.1:0-355 GCF_000695765.1 Mesitornis unicolor | reverse complement strand
CCCTAACGTTCTGTGATTCTGTGATTCTCTAGTATCTTTTCCATGGCTGCAATGATTACTCAGGACTTTAGGATTCTTTACATCCACTTGGTAACGTATTGGCACCTTTATCTGCTACATAAATCTCTGTCTCCATCCATACAAGGACATTATTTGTTAAGCCAGGTTAACCTCTGTTTAAATATGACTTACCATTGAAAACACAGCTAAATTTGCAGGACTGAGGTAATAATAATTTAAATATAATTTAAAGAACTCCCGCAAGACATTCAGAAGTTACAGCAATGAAAATGCTGCAAGATCCTGTAGAGAACAAAATGGGTCAGTGGTTTTTGAGGGGGTTTAGAGATCAACA